>NC_142653.1:25514848-25817878 GCF_055504915.1 Nelumbo nucifera
GCTATGTTTGGGAATGCTTATGTTAAAAATAAGTGCTTATTCGAATAAGCACATATTTGCACTTGGCACCCAACTTTTTCAAGTGTTTATTTTAAAAAATAAACTTATTTCATATTGGGCCTTGGGTAGTCTTTTTTTTTTCCAATAAGCATTTGTGACTATTTTGTCCTTTATTTTCTTTCAAATTTTCAAAATATACCCTTATAAAAATATACCCTTGTGAAAGCACTTTTATGAAAATACTTTATAAAAGTTTTTACAAATGCACTTTTATAAAAGCACTTTTAAACACTCCCAAATATGGCCTTAGTTCTTTTACTGTAGTTTTCTCCTTTTCTCGTTTGGTTTATATAAAAAAATGGGAATTAATCTTTTCTTGCTTGTCTTCATCATTTGTGAGGAAAGGGGAAGGGATGCATTTACATTTCATTTTCACCTAAATCTTCCAATCATTCCAAAAGTCTTCTTGGTCTTATGGAATCCTATCTACTTTCTTTTTACTAATGGTTCACTACAAAAGAAACCAAAAAAAGGTTTAAAGCGGCGGTTTTAAAGGCCGCCACAGAAAATTAAAAATTCGGCGGTGGTTTTTGCATATGTCAGATGCTTTATTTTTTTGAACCGGTCTAAAAGCATCACATTCTACTCAACAAATCAACAAAACCCAAAGAGAAAATGTTAAAATATCAAAGTTCCCGTGTTCGTTCTGCTACTTCTTGCATTCGACAGGATAGTAGCAAAAACTTGGGATGGATTCGAGTCAAGCCGAGCCGAATCGAATAGTACGAGGTTCGAATTCGGTTCGCCACTATTGTATAAGGTTCAAACTCGATTCGAGCTAGAACATTGAGCCCAAACTCGACTTAATCAAAAATTCATAAGTAGCTCAGTTCAGCTCGAACTCGATTTCAGAAAAAATGTTTTATAAAAATAAAAAGTTATATATAAAAAATATTTTTATTTAATATTTAAAAATTTAAGAATTATAATATTTGTATTATATATATATTATTTTCTAAAATAATAATAATAGGTTGCCTGAGAAATAGAGAAAGGTAGTTCCATTCCATTGTTGTTCAAGTGAGGACGCGAAGAGATCGATCGGTGGCTCCATTCCATCATTGTTCGATTGAGGACGCGAAGAGATAGATTGGTCGCCCGTTCTATCGTTGTTCAACAGCATACAAGCATTTTCCGATTCAGGAAAGCTCCATGCCAGCTTCAATCGCTTGAGGATGCTCCATATATCAATCGATGAGAGAGGGGAAATTTTGTTTGACCAAGAGAAGGTAATCATCTAACCCTTTCAATTCAAGCTTTTGATCTAAAAACAACTTTAGTGACTCACGCTCTTTTGATATATCTAACTCAAGGGAAGATAATATGTTGATTTTCTCTTGCAAATGACTTTTAAGTATTTGACCGTGGGCAACATTAAGCTTACCTCATTTAGCTGCAAGTTCTATTGACACCAATGCAGCAACCATTTCTTCAAGTTCATCATTTTCGGTCCTTTGGCATTGGATTCTAACTTTTGCAACAAGCTAAGATCAAACAACAGGCCTTTCAAAATATCTTCTTTCCTTATTAACTCATCTTGGAGAGACAAATTTTCAGAGATCTTCTCTTGACCAAAATGCTCCAAGTGCTCAAACTCTGCTATGACCTTAGAGACCCTTTCTTGATTTTCAAATATCAGTCTATTTAATAATGTCAAAAGTTTCTCCTCTAGCACTTGACATATTTTGTTCCCTGACATGTACATGTCCACAACTTCAAATAAATCAACATGGTTCTTAACTATATTGAATTTTTTATAGCTTCTTTCTATTCTCATTGATTGATATCTAGGGATTTTAACATCTTGGGCCATGCATTTATCTTAGAACCTCAAGCAGTAATTGCTTAGGTTCAGGTGGATCCCTGACCACCATCCGCAAAACCATTCAGTCAAATCACCCAATCATGAAATCTTTTTGACAGTTCCAAGAGTTTAGTGGTTCTGCTACTTTATTCTCCAATTACATTAATGGCGTGGCATTGGTGTTGCCATTGAACCTATGGCGTGAATGACAATATACAAGTACGGGAGATATTTTTGATGTGCAGCTGCAATGTCTTATGGATACATGTGGTTAGCATTCTTGTAGAAAGTAGATATACTTGCAATAAGCCATATAGCCACACGTTGGCAACATCTCCCCCTAGCAGTAATGATTAGGCTTGTTGGGATCCTTTAGTAGGAGCTGATCCGAACTCCATTTCTAGTGTCATGGGCATCATGTGCTTGAATGCCCTCAAGTCACTGCACAAAAAATTGTAAACAAGGGAGTTTATGAAACCGGATTATAAGGAGTTGATATTTTATAATGTGATCATTTGGGTCCAGCTACGCACTGAAGTTGAGGGTCATCATTATCAGTCAGAACCAGAGAACACATTTCCCCTATTCATATTTGAATGGTTTATTACTAGGGACTAGCTGAAAAATGAACAGAAGCTGAGGTTGAATCATGTTAACATTTGGCCCTGGCCTGTTTAGTAAATGACCTGAGTATTAGGCCTCCCTCCTGGGTACAATATCTTGAAGAATTATTTTAACATTAAATATTGATATCAACACCATTGATTTTCATGTAGTTGAATATTCATGTTAACTTGCTAGTCTCTAAAAGAGTTTGGAAATTCTGTATTTATTATTTGGAAGGACTATTATTATAAGGACTTCCTGACAAGTTAAATGTTTGGCTTCCTTGTGACTCGATTCATCTCTTGTAAAATACATGGACACGTTAGAGTCTCTGTTCTGTCATTTCTGAATTCTGATTAGGTTGGTTTTTAAGTTTGTATTGGTGACCAAATCTCATCTTTTCAAGCCCACATTTCCTGCAAGTAAAGAGAGAATGTTAGGTGTGAATCTCTTGGATAAGGGGCAGCAATGGTTATACTTGTCTCAAATTCCAATGCTCCTCGCCTCCTACCAACATCCATCCATTCAGACAACATGGTCATCAATCACAAGATTAAAATTTTAGGTCCTAAATGGGTCCCATTTTATGTCAAACATTTAATTTTTTTTAGTTACTATGCAACTCCTTGTCCATCCCTGTTCTTGTCACAACTAGGTAACATAGGTTAAGCTACACTCTAGATTGGTCCCGCACAGAGGTTGATGCTGTTTAAGGTTCTCCAAGTTCCAAATAATTCACTGCTAGTATATTTTTAATCTAGCTGTCTTTTCTTTTAATACTTAATTCAAATGGTTAAGGTCATTCTCCATGTATGGAAAGAAAATCATGTGTGCATAGAAAGAAAATCATCCAATGTGGAGCAAATTGTTTGGTACACACAAGATCAATCAAGGGCAAGGCAAATGCATAAGCCACTAGTTCCTGGGAGAACTCATAGTAAGACTGACCATGTGCTATAGCAATACTTGTTTCACTCACTTTTTAAAGGAGATAAACACATACAGGTAATCCCACATAGAAGAAAATAACATAATCCATTAATCCACTAAAACCTTTTCCCTGGGGAATACCTAAGTCTGCTGAAAGGAAGCCGTTTTGGTATGTGCTATAGTTTATACAAGGAAATGGGGCATAGTTCATCTAACACTCTATGTGTGATTAGGATTTAACTTTAGAGACTTATATGTTATAGCAGCTTCAGATACAACAAAAAATCAGAAAACTTAACAAATTTTCACTTTATTTTCCCATTAAAATTAAGGTATCCAAACAAAAATCATCTCAGAAGTGATTAAGACCCACTGTTGAATTTGGTTATTATAGTCTCTATTACAAGAAGTGGTTAAGAACTGGATTATCCAGATCAGGGATTAGCTGATCTAGATCCACTTTGTAGCCTATTTGGGATTACCAAACTGGGAATTCCAATTTGATAACTCTGGTTGTTTCTTTATGTTTTTAGATTATCAAACTGGGAAGTATCTACGTAAAGAGATGACATCTAGATATCTATTATTTTGCATTGAGTTCACTGATATAACTCTGGTTGGATTCCTAGTCATCTGTTGAATGTTTCTAGTTATTTTGATCCAAAAGTGATTGCTTTTTTCTGCCAGAATTATTTTCTGGTTACAACAATCTGAGCTCCTTTTGTTTTTCCTTAGCAATACGTGCGTGATACAGTAAATTTGGACCATTTATATGAGACTTTTGATTTTTTTGGTACAATTTATTTAGTATTGCATTACAATATTGGAAAATCTTCAATTTCAAGTTTCAACAATTTCAGTTCAAATTGTGAGTTCTATCCCTTGAATTTTACCTAGATTTGAGTCTGATGGAAGATACTACATCAAATAGCCTTTTCTAATATAAATTGGGATTGTAGTAGAGATTTTATCAAACAAGGTATGATCTCATAGAACTTTTATAAAAAGTGGCAGATGGCATATTTTGCACTTGTTGCTTAGGTGTTGTGAAATCTTTTGCTGGCTGATGCTTTACAGGTTATACAAGACCTAAAACCCAGAACTTTGTAGAGGAACTGAGGAAGATACTACTAGAAACATAACTACACCATGTTGACTTTTTTGAGTTTAGATCAAGTGGCCTTATTTTTAAGTTATATTGGAGAGATCAGATATTTGTGAAGCTTTGGTGTTGTCTAGTTATTTGTAGTGTATTGAACTCCATACCTTTGGTTACCATGGAATTTGAAATCACTGTTCATGTTTCAAGTTAAATGGAAGAGAAGTGTAGTTGGTGCATATTTTTCTGTTTTCAGTAAGAAAACTCTTGTTAATGTTGAACAGGTTCTTGTGTATTTAGTTTTACCCATCATTCCTTTTCAAAGAACTTGTGCCTTTACTTCATTGAACGTTGTAGTTATTTTATGCATGTCTGTCTTTTAGTATTTGAAATGACTAACTTTTTTTGTTGTTGTGTATATATACTAAATAGTAAATTGTTACTTAATCATTTTTTTATCAATAACAAAAATTATTATTTCATTTATATTATTTTAATCAATACAACCTTTGGTATTATCTTCTCTTTACAGGCCTAATTCTTGTTTGTCTTATACTTAATATTATCTTGGATGGTGCATTCTCTTGGGAACCAAACTTGATTTTTTTGGGAACCTCCTGCATTTGACATCATCTAGTTTCATTAAGAAACCTTCCTTCTGATTTTGTATCTTCTCCATACCATATGTTATTCTATGCCTGATGTTTTGGTGATTGATGTTTCCAAATGCCCTATAACCATTACCAAACCTGTTGTGCCAACTAGATGCATGTCTTTCCAGTACTACATGGGCTGTAAAATCCTAGTGCTTGAGTCATAGTTTAGTAGCTCTGCCTCTTAAGATTCTTGTCCACCTTGCCTTCAACTTATGAAGACCAAGAGGGATGGAAAAGAAAAAGGAAAGTAGGTAGAGTAGGAGGCTATGTTGCATGGACACTTCAATTCAAAATGGCTTCTATGCCTGTCTTAGAGACCTCAATTTTCTGAGTAAATTCCGTGTATAACAGTCTGTCCATTTTTTATCTTTGTAATATAGGTAGGAGGGTGTCTTGTCTACTTTTCTCTATCATGCCTGAAGAATTGAATGATGAACTCATTCAAAAGCATCTTGACTATTTCCCTTTTGGTAGTCTGAGTTTTCTCCAGATTTCTGGGCTGCGGAATTGGGAAAATTACCTGGACTACATTGCCTTTCTTATTCAATCCCTTCAGATTCTAGCAACCCAATGACTCTACTGAATCCAAAACAAACAATTGGACTTTAAAAGCCTCAAAATAGTGATGCCAAGTTCTTCTTGTGAAGCTACACTGAATGAAAATATTGTAGATTCCAAGGGAACTTAAATGTTTGTTGATTATTTTACTAGAAATGGGGTAGGATGCAGGATAGAGGGGTAGCGGCTATTTCATGCCATCGCAGAACTTTTAAGGCTATGGCAGACAAAGTGATAAGCTTTTCAGTTCAGCACCTTCAGCTCTTATTGAACATCCCCTAAGGCTATGGTTGCCCTCTTGAACAGCTCATTCAAGTGGATTCCGCATTCCATTAATGTCTTGATTAGTTCTCTAGCTAGAAGAGTTACAAACAATTCCTTGAGTGGGGGAACTGGTCCCAGGAGAGGACAACCTTCCCCTTCCATTTTGAATTGAAAATTATCAAGAGTTGTAGGCATTTATCAAAAAAAAAAACCCAATATTTATCAACCAACAAGTAATTCTTCTTGTAAATGTGATCAAGATATGGTTGAGAAAAAAGAATACTTGCTTTTTGAAACTAGAATATTTTACAAGGTGTTTAGGTCCTATGCCTTGCTTTATAGTCACAATATAAAAATAAAAATAACACCTTATGTGGTGCTCCTACACATATTGCATCACGGGAACTGTTGTGATGCTAGGAAGTAAATCTGCAACTTGTACAGTTGTACCTTCCTCATGATACTTGGAGGCTTCTTAATATTAGCATTCCTGAAGTTAACACATTTAAAAGCTCATTTTCTTAACATGGGCATTCCAGAAGTTAAAACATTTAAAAGCTCAAATGAGCTAGACAGTCAAGGTTCAACTTCTATTTCTCAGTTCATGGTTAAATAGCTCATGTTGAGGTCATTTTATGTTATGGTGACCATAAATTTTATTAATAGGTTAGTGATGCACTCTTAAAATTTCAATTTTATATTATCATATGTTGTGCTCACCAAGACAGCTTTTTTGGTTTTTTTTAGATATGTTGACAGCAGCACAGGTAGTCTTCTAAGGCCATAATGTAAGTATACTCTGACATAATTGTCTCCCCTCAGCCCCCTTCCCATTGATGACTTCAAATTTTGATTATGGAGTTTAGTTTTTGGGAACATTTTTTTGTGGAAATATGCTACTACTGTGCTCATGTCTAACTTCTATGTGCATGAAGGACAAACAAAGACAAAACAAATTGTTGGTACAGGAAAAGAATGAGAAATGGTTTTTGAATAGCTTGGAAGTTGTCATTTAGTAGTCTTGATTCCTCTTTGTGGTATGATGAACCCAATTCAATATCACTTGTAGATACTGTGATGAATATCTACATCAAGACAATGACAGAAGATGGCAATAAAGAAGTTGTTGCTCAAGCTTGTATGAACACAACAGACATCATCAAGGAATATGAATACATCATACATGGCACTTGAGCCTTATCAGTATAAGTGTTTTTTCCCATGTTTGTCTTGAACAAAATATGTTTTCTGATGTAGGTTTTTGAGTTATCAGTTATATTCAATTTATGTTATCTGATTCCAGATATCCCTAGGTATTGAGGCAACTTTAATATTACCATGAGAAGATTTGGTTTGCCAGTAAGCTGATTCTGATAGTGATATTGATGACAATGGTTTTGAACATGATGAAGTGCTCATGGATGCAATATCTGATCTCCTTCCTGCATGCAAAATCCATGGGACCTCATTTTAGTTCTGACCTCCTTCCTGCATCATGTTGAACATGATGAGCCTTTGATGAAATTTGCGCTAAGATTGTTTTAGTGCTGACTATGAGAAATGTTTTTTGTTTATCTTAAACCCTCGATTTTTCCTTAGTCTCCAATTGCATGACCTATCACCATTTTGCCATTGATGAGTACAGAGAGCTTCACGCTCTCCACAAAATCATACCATGGTGGTTTCCTGTCTTGCAGAAATTGCCTAGGAAATGGACTCTCCAATTGCAGGCTATGTTGATGTAAGAATTTTATGTGATATGGGAATTATCTTTCATCCCTTGCCTTTACATCTCAGGTTACATTGAACTTCAAGTGAACAATTATAACCTTATCTTTCATCCTTCTCTTTCTTGGGAGAGGGTTTCTGCTTTCGCCAAGTGCTCTTTGTTAGTAGGCACCCACTTCTGATTTGATTTGAAATGAAAGCTAGTAGCTAGTTTGTAGGGCTATATGTTGGCATTTACCTTCTTCCCTACCTACTCACTACCTCACTCACCTTCTCCAAAAGTAATAATAAATCATGCTGTTAAGTAGGCTAAAGAAAAAGAAAAAAATAATGTATGTTTGCTAAGTTTGGTTGACTTTATTTTTGAGTGGCTTTCACCATTTTCTTTAAGCTGGAATTTGTGAAACATGTCCTTTCTTTAGACAGTGATGGGTTGGATGGTTATGTTTAGGCAAAACCCACCAAGGGAGAATTACTAAAATCCTAGATTTGATGCATATCTGGACTCTTAGTTAACGAATAGAAAACAAATGCAAGACTCAGATATAGAGATGGTGTTAAGGATATGAATGTTAATTGAAACTGCATTTTTTTGGGACTAAAAGGGTTTATGGGAAAACGATTGAATGTGGTTTAAATCTTGACCTAGGCAAAACCCACTAAGGGAGAATTACTGAAATCCTAGACTTGATGCATATCTGGACTCTTAGTTAACGAGTAGAAAACAAATGCAAGACTCAGATATAGAGATGGTGTTTGGTTTAGTAATTAACCAAAGATATGAATGTTAATTGGAACTGCATTTTTTTGGGACTAAAAGGGTTTATGGGAAAACGATTGAATGTGGTTTAAATCTTGACCTGGCATGTCATAGAACCATACTGAGGGGTTATGTAGACCATGGACATATTGCATAAGGAATTTCCTTCTTTTAACAAATTAAAGAGTCGGTGGAAGCAACTACATTTATTCTGAGTACAACTGTTCATCTTTACAAATCAGCAAGTGAAGACCTCAAAGCTGGCGGCATTCTAGATTCAATGAATAGGCTTGGAATCTCATTCCTAGAGAACCTTGAAGAAGTTGGATCAAAGATAAAAATCGTGTGAGTTCTTTCTTGTAAGAATACAAAGATGAGAGCCATTAAGCCACTAGAGATTCATCAAAATGTCAATGGGGATACAGCAAATGAATCTGTGAATGGATTAAGGGAAAAGGAAAGCTAAATTCTTGATTAGGCAAAACAGGTATTGGTGCGATGAGAATCTTGATTACACTCTTGCCAGTGATAATAATGGGAAGTAACAGCAGAAGCAATTGAAATATCGGTGTCACCTCTTTCCTACAATGTCACATAAAGGTATCTATAAAATAATCTCAACTTCTAGCCTAAGTGGAAGATCTTCATTGTTAGTGATCAAGTGAGCTCTAGGTTTCTTATATACTATGATTTGGCCTTGTTTGTGTAGTACTCGTTGGATTTTGTCTTGGCATTGTTGTAATGTTCTTGCCCTGGATGGATATGAAATGATGCATGATTTGATTTCTTCAGTTTAAATCCAACTTGATTTGATTAAGTTATTAGTTGCATAATTCATTTATTGATGTGAAAATACTAAATTATGATGCCTCCCTCAATGTTTTGTTTTAATACATATTTTATTGATATTCATTTACCTTACATTCTCTAACAATTTATATGTTATGATTTGCAGGTTCAACCATTATGTCAAGTGGATTTGCATGGGAAGATGTGTTACATTATTCAAGAAATTGAATTTTTCTGAAGTCGTTGTATTTTTTTATACATCAATTGGATATTATATTTGAACAATTTGTTTTGGATATTATAATAATAAATCTTTAAATTAATAGATTTTGTTTTAAATTGCATTTTTTATTTAAGTTGCTTAAGTTTTAACTTCTCTTGTATCATTTATCATGAATATTGTATTAAGTAGGTATTAATGTGATAAAACAATAAAAGTGCAAGTACAAAAAAGGGTGGGAATTAACATGGCGTAAGAATTTAAAAATGTATATGCCTAACCCGGTGGTCATTCAACCGCTGGTTTAGCCCTAAACAAGACATAAGGCGGCGGTCAATTGGAACTAAGCCGATGGTTTAGACTACTGCCTAAGAAACTAGGCAATTATTGACAAAACCTAAGCCAGCAGTCCAAAACACCACCTTTAATAATACTAAGCCGGAAATTCTGATGGAGCGCTGTATTAATGAAGTTTGAACCGCCTTGGACCGGCCATTGAAGGTGGCGGTCTTTTCCATCTAAACTGGCGGTCTTGATCTAGGCTGACAGTCGCTTAGATGGCGGACTCATGACCACCGCCTTAGATCTATGACAGCAGTCTTAAGGCCTAAGCCGACAGTCATAGGACCACCGCCTTAGACCATTTTTCTTGTAGTGATTCTAGAAGAGCTGACAAAAATTTTTATTTGGCGGGGGAAGTGGACATTGTTAAGATTCATACGGGATATCAAGAGCAAAAAGATACATGAAAATATTTGTGCTAAACCCATCTAGGTAGTAAAAACTACTCACAATTACATTATTTCATTAGAAGTTCCCCCATCTTACAAATTAGGAGGAAGCTCAACCTATTATATTACTCCATATGCGTTGTATGCAGATGATGCTTTCTCTTATCATACGTATCTAGCAATAGGTGCATATGTTTTAGTATATAATGGCTGCAGCTTGATGGTAATTACTAGTAGCATAGTGCAAGCAAAGAATCCGATTGCAAGCAACACAATGCAAAACTCTACAGAGCAATGCTATAGACTGCAACTGAGTCAATAAGTTGTATAGGGATAGTTTCCACTCTCTTAGGATTTTTTTTTTTTATATATATACATGTACTATGTAAATAGGCAGCATAATATACTAGCTCATGACTGGTAAAGCTTGCAGGAGAGGTCTTGAATTGATATTTCAATTACCCTCCCAAGGTTTTTTTTTTTAATCGTATTCGCCCTCCCAAGGGTTGGATGTATAAATTTTCAAGTCATTACTTTTAAGTTTTCTTTTTTTCTTGCAAAAAGAATAGTTTAGTATTACACAAATGAACACTGTTTGAAATGAGCTTGATGGTAGGATTTCGGATGAGAAGATTGATTGAAGAAATAACATCACGAAGGGCAAGTCTGATATTACAAAATGTACAACGTTTGCCATTAACGACTTTGTACATTTTATAAACAGAAGACCTGTTTATGCCATTTAATTAGGGCCAACTTAGATGGCACGTATAAGTAAATTCTTAAAGGTATAAGGCGTATATTAGTAATTAACCCAATAAAAAAAGGTAAAGTATAAAAACCTTCTCTAAAGTTTCTGACAATCATAAAAAACTCCTATGAGGTTTTATTTCAAAAAAAAAAAAACTTTTAAATAGTTTAAGAAAACCTGCAATTATTTCTCCTAAGTCGTTAATTTAATGTATTATTTTTTTTTAAATATGCATTTTAAACTTACGAAGATTTACTAAAATATTCACATAGATGCTGCCACTCAAAATGATGCTTTTAATGGGTTGGAGCCCGCGGTTTCATCTGGAGAGATCATAATGGCTCTTTGATTTACGCTCGCTCACTCTTTCAACCTGAAAAGCGAACTCGGCTGTTTGGATGTGAGGTGGTGGTATCTAAATTTATTTTAGGCCCAAGAAGTACAGTAAATAAGGCCCAGTATAAAATCTGAAAAAAGCTGTTGGGCTCACTAAATGGAGATGTTTTTTAGGTGGGATCCTGTGTATTGGCCCGTCAAAACTTAAAGAGACACTGGTAAGGTCTAGTGAAAATGCAAATTAAAGGAAGTGATAGGCTTAAGCCTTTAATCACTTGATTTCCAAATACACCGGCCCTATACAAGAGATCACATTGGAAAAGAAATCACAAATTGAAATCTTTTACTAGACGACAAGGGTGATCATTTCAGCCCGTCCCAGGCCCGGGCCCACATCAGACTCACAAATTTTAGGATCGGGCTTGGGCTTAATTAATTTCAAGTCCGGCTCGCATATATTTAAACTTACACATTTTGTGTATAATGTATACGTATGTATACTGTGTATACAAGTTATTTAACATTATATTATATATTTTATATATAATATGACATGTATAATTTATATTATATGTAATATTTTATATTATATAATGTATAAAATAAGTTTATATGCATGTTATGTCATTTAATATAAAACATTATAGATATGTAATGTTTTATATATATGAAAGACATTGACCTAGAATCAGGCCCGGCTTGGATCGAACCCGTATAGATGGGCTAGGGCTTATATTTAAGGCCCGGAACCCCAGGCCAGGCCGGGCCCGGGCCTAAGCTATTATCATAAATGCAAAGCATGGCCTGACCCATGATCACCCATAGACGACAGTTGACAAAATTTTAAAGTGGATTTATTGGATCCCATTTAAAAGGCAATTGAGAGGCTAAATTGATTTAACAAAGAAAGAAATGTGGTTGGTTAATGGATTGAATGCTACGTGGGTCCAACCCCTTTGTCAAATGGCACTTGGTCCCAAGTGTTGGAATTTTAGTAAAACCTACTCACCTTAACAAGCATGTTGAGGATTAGTAAATTGATCACCGAATCATCAAAATTGATGGGCCCGTATCAAATAAAATTTATAATAGAAGGAGACAATAGCTGGCTGAAGATGGTTCCTCTCATTTGAATTCAATTTTTGGGCTGATTCATCAACAAAGAGCATTATAAGTAGATGAAGGAAGAAGGCCCTCTCGGGTTTTCTCTCTTAGGCTCCCTCCAGCAATTCCACATTGTGTTTCAACTTTTCTTGTTATGGGAAGGAAGAACTAGAACTTTGATTCTTCAATTGCTGATGCTTCAAAACTGTTGTAGTCCCGTGTCACATGAATCGAAGAATTTAGTCATTTGAATTGCTACAAATCAAAGAAAGATCCCATCAAATTATTTTAAACAAGAAATTTTCTTATCAAATTGCTGCAACCAAGAAAAACTTCATGGAATCATTACAACCAAGGGACCTCCTACAACTAAAGTCATCAAGCTTTATGGGTCATGTCCGTGACAAGCTATAAATACAAGATCGAGGCATCTCCGCGACAAGAGAATCATAGAGTGTTATTCAACAAAAAGAAGAAGAAAAAAAAGAATTTGTATTCCACTTACATTTTTTTAAAAAATAATAATAATAATTAATTAAATTACTTCTCTATTGATGTATCAGGATGCTAATAGAGGAGTGCAAATAAATTGTTTTGCAACTTTGCCTTTGCTAAAGATTTATCTGATCTTTTTGTTTTGCTTCTAAGTTAAGAGAATAATAATTACTTGTGGGCTAGGTCGAAATCTAACATTTTGAACTATGTTGAATGATGCCCTAGTGAGTAGGGGTAATTTCATAACTTCCAAGTGGGACAATGTAAGGAATGGCAATGGGTGGATTCGTGGTAGGGATCATATTTTATATCCATAATCTCAACTTTAAAACAAATCCCCATTTCCAATCCCTCTCCCCACAGGGATAAAAGTTATCCTCTATCCCTAATTTTAGACGGAGATGGATTTATTATCGTAAGGACTTGAATTCTTGAAAATTTGTAATTATATTTGTTGAAAAATAAATTTACCATTATTCATGACAAGGTAGACATGTCACTCTTCATCCCTGACTTAGAGGTGTAAAATCGAGTTGTGCTGCTCATGGCTTGGCATGGCCTGACACGATGGGTTGCTGGTTGTACCGGGCACAACACAATCGTATGGGCCGTGCCAGGCCTGGGGTTTCAAGTCCATGGGCTGGCACGGAACGATACGACCCATATATCTTCATATATATATATATATTAATATATTATATAATATATAATATATTAATATATTAATATATTAATATTAATATATTAATATATTAATATATATACATACAATTTTATTATATTATTTCATTTTATTATTGCATATATAAACAATTATATACATCAAAATTCATATAAAATAAAACTTCAAGATCTTTTTTAATTTTTTGTCTATTTTTTATATTAAAATTTTCATTATTTTTTTAATTTTTAAAAAACATGGCTTGGCCCAGTCCATAGACCAGCCTGGCCTGCAATGCAACATGGGATTGCATGGGCTTAGGTTGTGGCCGTGTTCGACCGGCCCCCAAAGTATCCTAATTAAGGGAGAGAAGCACAGCTTGACTCGGTATGACACGACCCACATTTTGCATGAGTTGCACGCAAGCTATGCCATACCAGCCCAACATGATCCAATTTACGTCTCTACCTTGAATTCATCCCCTAATTGGAGATCCCTACTAATCCCTAGGGGTGTTCACGGGTCGGGTTGGGTCGGTTTCTTGGGATTTTCCCAACCGACCCGACCTGGTCGGGTTAGCTAAGGTGGGAACCGAAACCGACCCACTGACAGGCCAAACCGACCTGGTCGGTTTGAGTCGGGTTGGGTCGGTTTTGGTTTTGCTCCTATACAAAGCCAAATAAAATCTGAATTAGTTGATAATTTGATATTCAAGAGTCCAAGATAAATCTAAATTTAATTCAGGTAAAGAATAAAATCAATAAATTCTTCATGTAAAAACAAGTGTCAATAATGGGCCTTCTAGAGTAAAAAACTAGGTAAATCTAGGTAGGTAAATCAATAAAATAAAAATTTAGAAACCTTCTAAATTCTAATCTAGGTAAAAAACTAAAAAATGACACCTAATTGAATTCTAATTGTAATTGCCTAATGGGCCTTCTAGAGTTCTAGTTCTAGTAGAAGTCTAAAAGTAGAAGACTAATAGGAATTAGGAAACTACTCAAACTAGGAAGTAGGAACTACCAAACTAGTAGAATACTAGTTCGATTCGGGTTAGGTTGGTTTCGGTTTTCACGCAAGAAAACCGAAACTGACCTGAGATTTCGGTTTATGTATGTGCCCAACCCAAAACCAACCGGTACAAATGAAAACCCAACCGACTTGAGTTGGGTCGGTCCAGATTGGTCGGTTTGGTCGGGTTGGGCATTCTTATGAACATCCCTATTAATCCCAATCCCCACTTCCACCCCCAATAAGGCTATTTGTATCCCTAACCCGATGGGTTGGGGAATTTGGATAAAGGTTTTAGAAACTGACTCAAAAGCGAAACCGTTATAGGTACCAATTTTTAGGTCAGCGGTTCGATCATCCAGGTCCAACGGTTTGGATGGTTTGTATATTAGGGTTAGGGCAAATGTTTTATATGAAATGAGAACTGGAGTGGAGAAGAGATGTAGGTTGAGAAAGAAAAAAGAAAGAAGAAAAAGAAGAGAAAGGAAACGAAGGAGGGAATAAGAAGGAGGGAAGAAGAACGAAGAGGGGGAGGATGGTTCGACGTCACCGACGACGGTGAAGTGGCAGCAACAGTAGACCTAAGTTCTCATATCTGATATCTGGGATCTGAGTTCCCTCAGATTTGAGATCCGAGATTCTCTGCAATCTCTGCAATCTGTAACATCTTCTTCTTCTTCTTCCATAGATCTCAAACACGAAACACGTTCTCTCCTGCATCTTTATACTGTGGATCGCTGTCTGGGTCAAACGAGTTGATGGTTTGACCGCTCGGATCAATGGTTTTCTGACGAAATCAATGATTTTTTACCAAAGAACAAGTTAAGGGTAAATGAAACCAGTTACTTAGACGATTTCCGAGCCAAACGATCCGACCATTTGAATCGACGACGGTCCAAAAACATTGGATATTTAGAGTCCGGATATGCTCCTCATAGCCTCAGTCCTCATACGGGAGATGTTCCCATGTGCAGCCAAGAGGCCCAAGACATGTTATGGATGATTTTATGATTGTCAGAAACCTCAGGGAGGTTTTTATATTTTACCTTAACAAAAGTAAAAAATTGCGATGGGCACATCGTATTCGTATCGTACCTACCATTTTCAACTGTCAAGGAAACTGGGAAGGAGCACTGAGCAGAGAACTCCCTCTCACGCCTGAAACCCTCTCTTTCAAGGCGTAAAACAGCTAGAACCAGTTTCTAATTTCGTGGAATTTCGTCCATTCCGCAGTCCGCTCCGAGTAAACCAAAATATTATTAGTGTTTCGGACGAGGTGCCTCCCGTCATCACAAGGGATTGAACCCTAGAAACCTAAGGATTTGGTAACCCTAGTTTCTACAATTTTCCAAGCAATACTGTTTATTCCTTTTCTTTTTCATTAGCTCCAGTTGTTCTCTCGGGGGCACGGACTACTTAAATGCCTCACACTTCGTCTGCTAGAAAACATGGTGGAGATCAGTCGGACGGTAGTGGTTCTCTTCAAAAATCCCAACGGGCCAAAATGGGAAGAGTCACTGAAGACGGCGATAGGAAGGTAACTCTTGCTTCCTCTTGAATTTGACCAACAGTTTCAGTGTTAAATTACATTATATTTTACGGATAAGTACACTGGTAATTGAAAACTCTCTAGCTTTGGATTATTATCCTCGTAATTACTCGTTCTTGCTTTTTTTTTTTTTTTTTTTTGTATCTTTACTGCAGAGTTCGAACAAGAGACTCAAGGATGTTGAGATTAGCGTTCCAATAGTCTATGGAACTATCTCATTCTGGCTCGGTAAAAAGGCGAGTGAGTAAGTATGTTGGCTGGTGGATTCGGACTCTTCTCGCCACGTGTTCGACTAATTTTCTCCTGCTTACTTTAATTAGGTATAATTCGCACAAGTGGACTGTCTATATTCGTGGAGCAACAAATGAGGATCTGGGTGTAGTGATCAAGCGTGCCGTGTTCCAATTACATCCCAGTTTCAATAATCCCACTCGGGTTGTGGAGTCGCCCCCATTTGAGTTGTCGGAATCTGGGTGGGGAGAATTTGAAATTGCCATCACCCTTTATTTCCACAGCGACGTCTGTGATAAGCAGTTGGACTTGTGAGTTGTTCTTTTTCTGTTTTTACCTTTTCTGCTTTTTAGTTTCTGAGTTCAGATTTACTGCGATGCTAACTTCAATTTGGTAATACTGGCTTCACATTTTACAGATATCACCATCTGAAGCTGTATCCAGAGGATGAATCTGGGCCCCAAACCACCAAGAAACCTGTTGTTGTAGAATCTTACGACGAGATTGTGTTTTCCGAACCATCTGAGAGTTTCTTTACTCGTGTACAGAATCATCCTGCTGTAATTGTGCCTAGGCTACCTGCTAGTTTCAACTTACCTCCTCCTGGTATGGTCATTGATATTCTGTCTTGCGTACAACTTGTTTGTATATTTTAATAAATCTTACCTACCATTTTCAAAAAAGTAATATTCCTTTTTTAAAGCTTTTTACTCCTTCCAATGTTGTTTGGTTTTCATTTTTGTAGGAGCAATTGACAATGTTAATGAAAAAAAGAGAGGTGATACCAAAGATCATCCGCTAAGCCAGTGGTTTATGAACTTCTCAGAGGCAGATGAGCTACTAAAACTTGCAGCTGCTCGACAACAGGTTAGAATGAATTAGATGGTGTTTGGTTCTATTTCCCTGTATCTGAAAAACAGTGCCACATAGGTGTTTCCCCAATGGAGTTTGAAATGTTATTTGGTTAAACTATTTATCAAAGAAACATTTTTCTTGGGTTGTGTGCAAGCTATCTATTGGGGGAAACATAAAAAATGATGTTCCCCCCAACACATAGGTGTTTTATCGCTATTCAGTTTATGTAGCACCTAATGGTGTTTAATAACACCTAGCTGTCAAAAAACATTTTTAAACAACTTTTCTCGTTTTTCAGGGGAGATGTTGTACAAAACATTTATTAAATAAATGACAATGGAACTAAACAGCCCCTTAGTTGCTCCCATTTTTCTTGTTTTTTTAATAGGTATTTCCATTTCACTTCTTATTTGTTTATCTTTGGATTATTGATTGTAAGTACTCTTTTGGATAACTCCATTGTGATATGATGTAATAGGAGAGAATCTCAAGGATTAAAGTTTCATCAAAACTTTGATAGTTTATTCCAACTTTATTGGTAATCAAGGCAAAATCCTTGGAAATATATTGTTTTAGTTGAGTTGAGAAATACACCCGCAGTAATTCAGAAAATATAGGAAAATAAAGAAAGAAAGGAAGAGAAAGAAGAAAGAGGTTTCAGCAGTAGGTTGTGGAAGAAGAAGAAAAGGAAAGAGAGAAAAGAAGAGTTCGAACCTCTCTCTCTAGCCCCCTTGATCTCTTTTATTAACTTAATTATAAAATTAAGTACAATTACTTGGATTCCCTTAATGGGTGGCCAACACTAAAGAAATAATTAAACAAAACAATAAAAGCCCATAACTAAGGCCCATAACCAACAAACATAAACTTAAAACACTACTTAAAAGAAATAAAAAACACTAGGGCCCATTCAACCCATTATCACTACACTCCCCTCAAGCTGAGCATATATGTCAATCATGCTCAACTTGTTTACATAATGTTGAAGCTTTGCCTTTGGAACTCCGGCTCCCTTAGTTAGAAAATCTGCTAACTGCTTTTCTGATGCAATGGAAGAAAGGCATACCTTTCTTGAAGTCACTCTCTCCTGTATAAAGTGTCTGTCTACCTCAATGTGCTTAGTTCTATCATGCTGAACCGGGTAGTGAGCAATGCTAATAGCAGTCTGATTATCACAATACAACATTAGTGGCTCGTCACATGAAACACCCATCTCATCAAGGAGAGATCTAAGCTATAACTACTTAGAAACCCCATGGGCCGTGGCCCTATGCTTTGCTACAATTAAAGATCTAGCAACCACTGACTGCATTTTACTTCTCCAGGAAACAATATTTCCGGCTACCATAGCACAATGACTTGATATGGATCTCATATCACCTGCATTTCTTGTTCAATCAACATGTGTATATGCTTTTACCTTCATGTGGCCATGTTTAGTAAACAATATACCTTTCCCGGGGGTTCCCTTAAGATAGCACAACACCCTTTCAGCAACAACCATATGTGTCTCTGGGAGCATGCATGAACTGGCTGATGACACTCATAGCATATGAAATGTCTAGATGAGTCATACATAGATAATGAAGTTTTCCCAGTAGTCTCTAAAACATTTCCTTGTCAACTAAAAGTTCTCCATCATTAACTGAGAGTTTATGGTTCATATCAATAGGGGTAGAGGTAGGTTTAGCACCAAGTTTTCCAGTCTCAATAAGAAGATCCAACACATACATCCACTAAGAAATAAATATACTTTCCTTGGACCTAACAACCTCAATGCCAAGAAAATACTGCAACTCCCCTAAGTCTTTGATCTCAATTTTTTTTTTGATGAATGAATGGTATTTTATTAAATAGAGATAGAAATAATACAAGCATGAAGCACCCTAAGAGGAGGCATGAGGTGTTACCTCCCCTTAAAGATGGTTCCAAACCCAACTCTTTTCAGATTGCAGTTACAAATTAGCTAAAAACAGAGAATCCCTTGAAGCCCCTTGTTTAGATAAAGAATCTGCCAAAGCATTTGCCGATCTAATAACCCATTGAAAGCTAACTGACATGGTGCTCGTAAACCATTTGACTTTTTTGATGATGTCCTTATATCCCCAAACAACAGTTTCTAGGTCCGACATCCATCCCACTATCACGTTAGAGTCTCCTTCAACTATCAAATTATCACTCCAAGTTGGTTGGAAATTTGTAGTCCTTGTACCACAACTAATATCTCAGCCTTTGTAGAGTCTCCATAACCCACTGGACCTGAGAATAAGGACAAAATGTTGCCATCCTTATTCCTCAAGATCTCTCCTATACCCGAAGGTCCTGGATCGCCTTGACTTCTCCCATCATAGTTCAACTTCACAACTCCTTCCGGAGGGGGTAACCAACTTGCTTGTGTTCTATTTTTCTTGGATGATGTGGAGGCCACTGTTGCCCAATCCTTCGAAGGTCATCATTAGAGTAATCCGCAAAGAGATCAGTAGTTTTTAGCCAAAGGATTGCCCTTGTCAGTATACAATCCTTTATTTTAGCAATGCTTCTCCCCTTCTCCTAGAAAATTCTGGCATTTCTTTCCTCCCAAATGGTCCATAAGAGGGCTGTCCTAATACATTTCCACATTACTTTCCCTCTCTTTGTTGGCCAACCAAAAAAAGACGGATCAAAAAGCAGATTTACTTCAGGAGGTAGGTTCCACTTGTACCCAAACAACATAAAAACCCAATTCCAAATATTTACTGTAAAAGAGCAAGAAATCAGTAGGTGATAACAGTCCTCATTTTGCACTTTACATAAAATGCACCAATTGGGGGACAAGCATGAATAAGGTCTCTTTTTTTGTACATTGTTCACAGTATTAATTTTACCATAACACACTTCCCAACAAAAACCAACAATTTTAGGTGGAATTGGCCTTGACTAGACTTCTTTAATTGGGAATAACAAAGGGGAAGGAGTAGAGCAAAGGGACTTAAAGAAGGAAGAACAAGAGAAGGAGCCACTCGAGGTCAAAGACCAAATTCTTTTATCTGGTTTAGGAGGGTCCAAACAAACAGAATCAAGTAAAAGTAAGAGCTCAGAAGCAAAAACCGATTCCTCATCCCTCAACCCTCTACGGAACCCAAAATCCCAATTAAGAGACAATGGGAGAATGGGGGGAGAAAGAAACCTCGAAATAGGCTCCTTTTTATAGAGGGAAATAGAAAAAAGGGAGGGATAAAGGTCTTTTAATGGTTGGTTGCCCACCCAAACATCTTCCCAAAAAAGCACAAAATTACCATTGCAGACATCATACCTTACGAACTTGAGAAATTTTGGGAGGATGCCAAAAATCGCCTTCCAAGGTGTAGTGAGTGTGGCCCGTTGAGATACCCCGGCATCCCAACCTGATTCAGAACAGCCATGGATATTAGCCACCACCTCATGCCACAATCTCTTTCTTTCCAGAGGTCACCTCCATAACCACTTGCCCAAAAGAGCTTCATTCTTATTTACTAGGTTCCCTAACCCTAAGCCCCCTTGTTCCTTGCTTCGACTCACCACCTCTCATCTAATCAAAAGATCCTTTTTCTCTGCACCTGGTTCCCACAAAAAAATCCCTCATCAACTTTTCTATCTTCTTGGATTCCCTAACAGGTATCCTGAAAACAGACAAAAAGTAGATGGGTAAGTTTGCGAGTGTGGCCCTAATCAAAGTTATTCTATCCCCAGAGAGATATAGTTCTTTTTCCAGGTCACTAGCCTTTTTTCAAATTTCTCTACCATCGGGATCCAAAACCTACTTTCCTTTGGATTTGCACCTAGGGAAAGTTCTAGATAGGTCAAGGACCAAGCAGAAATAGGGCAATCTAAGCAGGTTTGAGACATTCTCAAAGAGGGTTATTAGATTTCTCAGATTCCTTGCCCTCAACAAATCACATCCCTTACAAAAGATTATGATATCATCTGCAACTTGAAGGTGGGTAACCGGAACTTGATTTCTTCCTAATCTCCATCCTCTTATCAATCCAACATTGTCTGCTTTTGACAAAAGTCTACTAAAAACATCAACAACCAATGTGAAAAGGAAAGGGGACAATGGATCACCTTGCCTCAAGTCCCTACATGCAAGGAAAAAATCCTTTACTACTCCATTTACTAAAACTGAGTAGTGGAAAGACGTCAAACAACCACCTATCCACTTGCACCATCTATCCCCAAAACCACACTTTCTGAGCACCTCTAGCAGAAAACTCCAATCCACCAAATCATAGGCCTTTTCAAGATCCAATTTGCAAACAAAACCTTGCCTACCCAATCTTCTCATCTCTTCCACACTTTCATTTGCTATTAAAATTTGGTCAACTATTTGTCTATCATGAACAAAAGCACCTTGAACTTGACTTATGATGGGGGGAAGAGCCTTTTTGATCCTCAAAAATAAGATGTTTGTCAGTATCTTATAGATGCTTGTTATCAAGGTAATTGGCCTAAAATCTTTGGGATGTTTGGCCTCTTTCTTCTTAGGGACCAAGGGTAGGAAAGTGGCATTTACTCCACGGCTAATGACAGACTATTCCTCAAATTCTTTGAAAATTTCTAACAAGTCTCCTTTAATTATGTTCCAACAGTTTTGAAAGAAAGCCATAGTAAAGCCATCTGGCCCTGGTGCCTTAGATCTATCCATTGAAAAAATTGCTTGTCGTATTTCCTCCTCCTCAAAACTCCTTTCCAACCACAATTTCATCTCTTCAGACAGTGTAGGCCAATCCAACCCAGCCAACTCCACTCGACTAGTTAGAGGTTTCCTTAATATAGATTTGAAGTGCGTTACAAAACAATTGGCTATTTCCTCTTGGGAGTCCAACTCCACATCATCCACTTCAAGTTTAGTCACCAAGTTTTTCCTTCTTCCATTGGCCATCTCATGAAAAAATTTGGTATTCCTGTCCCCTTCCTTTATCCATTTATGCTTAGATTTCTGCCTCCAAGATATATCTTCTCGCAAAAGAACCTCCTCTAATTCCTTTTTCAACCTCCACCTTAATTCTCTTTATTGAGTATTCATGGTTCGTTGAGATTCCTTCTCATCCAGTCCTCTATTTGGGCCATCAGATTGGATTTTTGTTCCCTTATTCTCTAAAAAAGGTCCCTATTCCATTCTCTTAAGTTCTCCCTCAGGCTTTTCAACTTCTTATGAAACCTCACCCCTTTCCACTTCACCCCCTTATATCTTGATTCCACCATTCCTCAATCTTTTTTACAAAATCTGGGTGTGCCAGCCACATATTTTCGAATCTAAAGGGTTTGGGTCCACTCCTGAAAGGTTCTTATCCTAGCTCAATGGGACAATGGTTGGAGGTAACTCTAGGTAGAGCTTTGGATAGCAAGTCTCTTCAATGATTTTCCCAACTTTCGTTAAAAAGGAATCTATCAAGCTTCGAGCAAGTTGGGCTTTCTTGGAAGTTGGACAAAGTAAAAAGGCCCTGCACAAGAGGAAGCTCCTTAAGCTCACTACAATTAATAAAATCATTAAATTTTCTCATACTAACTGTAATGAGCTGTTGGGGGTTATTTGTCTCATTAACAAAGCATAATACATTAAAATCGTCACCCAAACACCAAGGACCCTCCCATAGCCCTTGGATTCCATATAACTCTTCCCAAAATTCATTCCTCTCTCTATAGATATTTAGGCCATACACATTGGTCAACACCCAAAAGAAACCATCGTTCACCGACTTGAACTTTATAGACACCGAAAAGTTTCCCATTAACTCCTCCTCTGGCTCTACAACATCCTCTCTCCACAATGTGACAATACCCCTTGAAGCCCCCCAAGAGGGTGCAAAGGCCCAACTTATTCCTTTTGACTTCCACACACTTCTGGCCCATCTTTTGTCAAATTTGACTATTTTGGTCTCCTGTAGCATCACTATATCGGGGCTATTCCTTCTGAGCAGGTCTTTAATTAACCTCCTTTTCCTTGCGCTCCCTAAGCCCCTCACATTCCAACTGATGATTTTCATGGGAAACAAAATTTTAGAGCCCAACTAAGGTTAAAGGTTCCTACTTGGGAGTCTTTCTTCTTCCCCTTCTGCCACTAAACTCAATGTCCCCTTCTATATCTGAAGTCAGCCTCTTTACCCCAGTTCTTTTCTTTTTCTTTCTATTATTTCCCACTCCCCGGGTGCTTGGACAGTTTTTTGGGTTCCCATTCTCATATGTGTTTTCCTCCAAATAATCCTCTGTGGTCTTATACTCCTCCAATAGTTCATTGATTTGCCCCCAAATCCTCTCTAATTCTTCCTCCTGCAATTTTTTCAAGAGTAGCTCTGCCCCCTCCTTTTCACAGTTTTTGTCAACATTCTTAGAAACCATACACAACCCCTCCCTTTGCGTGTATTCCTCAAGAAGAGTACATATTAGATTCTAGATTCTCTCTAACTCCTCCTCTTGCTTTTTTCTCAACTGAAGCTCTCTCTCCTTTTCAACACAACCATTAGCTATGCCCACACCTTCCCCTCTAAAAGCTGTTCTTTCCGGTTGAGAAACTTCTTGAGAGCACTAATGTCTTCTATATCACTGCTAGTAACCACAATATCATCTACATAAACAATAAAGAATGTCACTAGGGTGTTTCTTCTCTTAACAAAGAGGATATGATCTAGTTGAGTTTGAGTGTAGCTGAACTGAACAAAAGCAGCCCTAAACCTGTCAAATCAAGCACGTGGATATTGTTTCAGGCCATAAAGTGGTTTCTTCAATATGCACAACTTACCTTGCATCTCCTTGCCATATATATTAGGAGGAAGGGACATATATACCTCTTCAGTGAGATCACCATTCAGAATGCATTCTTAACATCAAATTTATATAGAGGCCAATCACAATTCACTGCTAAGGATAAAAGAACTCACCGAAGTCATTTTAGCAACTAGAGAAAAGTCTCAATGTAATAATTTATCAAAAAAAAAAGTCTCAATGTAATATATCCCATATACCTGATTATATCCCCAAGCAACAAGACCGGCCTTATACCTCTCAATTGACCCATCTGCACGATACTTGATAGTGAGAACCCACTTGCACCCAACAGGTTCCTTCTCAACTAGCAAGTTAACGATATCATAGGTATTGTCTTTATGAAGGGCTTCTATTTCAGTCCTCATAGCATCCCTCCATTTTGGTGTGGCTACAGTTTTTGAAAGACTTTGGGATGGGTTGAGAGGAAATGGAGGCTAGAAAGGCATAGTAGGATGGGGACAACAAGCTGTTGGAAAGATATTTTGGAAATACAATGAGTTGTACATTTCCTCTTACCTTTTCTCAAAGCAATGGATAGGTCAAAGTCTGGAAACAAGGGTGTTGGTGGAGGAGGTGATGGACATGTCCTCTCTTCAACAATTGGAAGTGCATGAGACTCAACTGGAGGTGTGGGGTCAATCTGTGTTTGCCTTAGCCTTTGCTGCTAGTACTACTTTTCGAGAATAGGATGAGTGGTAAAAACTGGAGGACTAACAGGAGGAGGGAAAGGGAGTAGGAATGGAAGACCTCAAAGTAGGACCCCTCCACGAGAATGGGGGTAACTGTGGAGGGCTCAACACAAGACTCAATTGGAGTTGGCAAAGGAAGGGATGAAGAAAACTACTCAAGGATCTCTCCACCTCAGAAGGACGATTATAAAAAGGAATTGACTCTACAAAGGTGACATCCATGGAAACAAACCGAGTGCTACCAATGGGATCAAAACAACAATACCCTTTTTGTGTGGAGGCATAATCAAGAAAGATACACTTTTGAGCCTTGGGGTCAAACTTATGTCTCTTAGAACTGGGAATGTGGACACAACAAGTGCAACCAAAGACCAAGGAATGGAGAAAATCTCAACACAAGGAAAGGCTCCAAAAGGAGATTTTAACCCCAAAACTCGAGAAGGCGTGCAGTTAATAAGGTAGGTAGTTGTTAAAATTGCATCACCCTAAAATTTCACAGGAACATGGGTAGAAAAAAGGATGCTCCTTGCAACTTCTACAATATGTCTGTTTTTCTTCTCTGCTTCATTTTGTTGTGGAGTGCGGGTACAAGAATTCTGATGAACAACCCCAAACTTTTCAAGATAGGAGGTAAGGTCCTTCTCAAAATATTCCTTAGCATTGTTTGATCGGAATATTTTGATGCGGGTGTTAAACTGAGTATGTGTGATGACGCACAAAATTGCCAGTTTCCTTGCTGGAGGACAGCTCGTACGATGAGTGCTGAAGTTGGCAGACCGATCTGCAAGAGAGAGAGAGAGTCAGAGTATCCGCGGGTTTAGACCCGGGGTGAGCACTCCGATGCTTAAGTTAGCCGAGCTTATAGTGAGCAGGAGAGCAAGAAAACGAGAACTAAAGTTGCACTTACATAGAGATAGTTAATAGCTCCTAGTATGTGTGGTTCCATCCCCACACTTATTTATTTTATTTCCTCTTATTATAGTTGGGTCGACTGGCCCTTGTTTATCCTTGTTTATGTTTATCTTTATTTTTTTGTGTTTTATTTTAAGTAGGGGTATCAGAGTAACTCCTACTCTTGTAAGGAGACTAATCTATATATAATACCTAAGATCTAATGGGGCGGTAGATTAATCAAACCGATCCCCTTCATTCTTTCTCTCTTCTGTTCTTCTTCTTCTCTTCGAAGCCTAGCTATTTTCTTTCTTTCTTTCTTCTTCTTGAATTACTTTAGAACATAGATCTATTTTTTTATTCAAGTTGGTATCAGAGCACTTGGCGAGAAAGGACTAGGGTTCTCATGTGAGCCTGATCTGATAGGCTACATGAGAACTCCTTAGATCAAGATCTGTTGCAGTAGCGCCTGGTTCTTGGAGGTTGTTGGAGTGTTGGAGACTCTGCCCAAGAAAGTGAAAGACTCTTGGAAGATTGCCCAGGTGACCAGGAAGAATCAGAGTTTTTAGGTGTGACCAAGATTAGGGTTTCAAACTAAGGTGGTGATCAGAATCTTTTCTGAGAAAGGTACAATTTTTAGTTGAACCGATTTTGGTTAGAAGTTGTCAAGATCTTTTCTAAGCCGCGGCTGATAAAACTGGATATTCTCTGCTGGTTTCCCCTTGGCATAAAACCCTTCGACCTCTTTTTTGAGGAATCAAGGACTGGTTTTGACTGTTATTGATCTGGAAAATTGATTTTTTTTTGATTGAGATTACTTTCTTGGAAAGAAATTGTCGACTGAAACCAAGTTTTGGTGCCTATTCTTTGCTGAGATTAAATTCTGGGTTGATTTTTCTCTGATTTTCTTAGTGTTTCAGCAGAAAAATAGTCTTTTTGGTCTTCTTCTTGGAGTTTTGTGACCTATTCGTGCTCTACATAGAATGGAGAAGGTTGGAAGTGAGTTAAAAACACAAGGGGAAGGATTTTTTGGGACTGGTAACATGACTGAAAACTTGTTCCAGATTACCACTGTTAGGTTTGATGGAACAAATTACTTAGAGTGGGCCCAATCGACAATGATGGCCATTGGAGGTGGAGGTAAATTAGGATACGTGACCAGAGACACAAAGAAACCAGCCAAGGAAGATACATATTATCCAAAATGGGTTCAAGAGAACTACTTGGTGATGACTTGGCTATGCAACTCTATGCAGCCCCACATCAGCCGAAACTACCTTTGGGCAAAAACAGCCAAGGAGATTTGGGACAGCATGAAGGAGACTTATTCTCAACCTCTTAATGTGGCTAGAGCTTATGAGCTGAAGTGTGAAGTGAATAACCTCAAACAAGGGGAGAAGTCAGTCTCAGTGTATTTGCTACTCTGAAATCCCATTGGCATGAAATTGATCACTTGGAAACTATTGAACGGGAAAGCCAGAGGGATGCAACAACATATAGAAAACTGATTGAAACAAATAGTGTTTAAGTTCTTAGCTGGTCTAAACTCAGATTTTGACATTATAAGACAGCAACTTCTCACTAGGGAGAGTGTGACTTTATCTCAAGACTATTCATTGGTTCACAGTGAAGAGAGTAGGAGGAAGGTTATGCTATCTTTTCAGCCTACAGAAGTAGCTTTGGTAGCAACAAAATCTAAGGTTGGAGGGGAGATGGATAGAGAAATTAAGAAGGGAGACAAAAGAGATAGTGTTTGTGATCATTGCAAGAAGCCTAAACACACCAGGGACACTTGTTGGAAGTTGTATCCTCACCTAATGCTAGTAAGACTTAGAAACAAGAAGGGGAGTGCTAATGTGGTAACTACTGCAGACAGTGCTAATGTGACATTTAGTATTGTGCAGATAGTGCATTTGTCTGATTCCATCTCCCTAACCTCAATTTTGCATGTTCCTAAGCTTAGTGCTAACTTGCTTTCAGTTAGTAGTATTACTAAGAACTAAAATTGTTCAGTAATCTTTTTTCCGTGTTTTTCAGGATCTGGAAACGGAGAAGGTGATTGGGATTGGCCGTGAGATGAATGGAGTTTACCTTCTTGATCATCCACAAGGGAAGCAGAGTGAAGTTGGGAAATTGTTTGTCTCTCAGTAATCGATTAGGTCATTTGTCTTTTTGGGTTTTTGAAGAGTATGTTTCCAAATTTATTTAAGTCGGTCCAAGTGTCTAGTTTGAAGTGTGAAAGTTGTGAACTTGCAAAACACTGTAGATCAACTTATCCTTTGAGTTATAAAAGAAGCAACATTCCTTATAAAATTGTGCATGCAGATGTTTGGGGGCCATATCATACTCCTACAATGGGGGGGGGGGGTACAGATATTTCTTGTTATTTGTTGATGATTATACCCGCTTCTCATGGGTTTACCTTATGCACTCTCGAGTTGAGGTCCCTTCTCTGACTCAAGCTTTCCATCAGATGGTTTTGACCCAGTTTGAAATCAAGATCAAAATTCTTAGATCTGATAATGCCAAGGAGTACTTTGCAAAACCATTGGCATCATGTCTCCTAGATCATGGAGTCATTCATTAGAGCACCTGTCCTCATACACCTTAGTAGAATGGGGTTGTTGAGAGAAAAAATAGACATATCCTAGAGGTAGCCAGAAGCATCAAGCTCAACTCTAATGTTCCCATATGCTTCTGGGGGGATGCAATTTATATAGCTGTTTACCTTATTAATAGGGTTCATTCATAGATTCTAGACATGAAAACACCATTCAGCCTTCTGTATCCAAACAAGAACCTGTTCACTATTCCCCTTAAAACTTTTGGGTGTATTTGTTTTGTTCAAATCCTTGGACCTCATCGCTCCAAGTTTGATCCGAAAGCTACTAAATGTATTTTCCTTGGGTATGCACAAAATCAAAAGGGATATTGCTGTTATGAGCCTGTTTTAGGGAAACGTTTTGTGTCCATGGATGCTACCTTTTTTGAGAATATGCCTACTATCATAGGGCTTCTCTTCACGAGGAGAGTAGTGAGGAAGGGATTTCAGTTTCAGCCCCAAGAGTCTCATTACCTGTCCCAGTTACTAAGGGGGAGTGTCATGAAGAGGGTTGTCAAAAGTGCAGGGAGTTGAGAGTGTATCACAGACAATGGTGGAGGCAGGTTGATTCCCGTCCTCAATAGCAGTCCAGGACGATCCCAACATCTTCTACAACCCTAGATCCAAACACTACCATTGCTCCCGCTGTTGAGCCAACCATTGCAGATACTTTGCCTTATACCGTTGATCCTCAGCCTCCTTTAGATCTTGATCTTCCAATTGCAATTCGTAAAGGGAAGCGCCGTTGTACCTCATCCACTGCCCATTGTATCTCCAAGTTCCTTTCTTATGATTGTCTCTCAGAATCTTATAGATCTTATCTGGCATTTATTGCTACTATTCCTATACCTAGAACAATGCAAGAAGCTCTATCGATACCTGAGTGGAAGGAAGCAATGAAAGCAGAGATGGATGCTCTTGTTAAGAACAATACATTGGAACTAGTTAACCAACCTGAGGGGAAGAAACTTGTTGGATGCATATGGGTATTTATTGTGAAGTATAATGCTGATGGTTTTGTAGAGAGATATAAGGCTAGATTGGTTGCAAAGGGATTCACACATACTTATGGCATAGACTATATGGAAACCTTTGCACCATAGTTGTCAAGGCGCCTAGGCGAGGCTAGGCGACCATGGGGTGCCAAGGCGATGGAATCTGACCTAAACTATTTTATAGGTTTAGCCTTTAGGAACTAGGAAGGGAGTAGGTTCAGCTGTTAGAAATAATAAGTGCAGGAAGCTAGGAACTAGGAAGGGAAGAAGAAGGAGGAGGAGGAGGAGGAGCCCGCCTAGTCGCCTAGGCGCTCGCCTAGTATACAAAACTATAGGCGTTTGGGCGAGGTGACATTGTAAAACCGCCTAGTCACCTAGGCGCCTGCCTAGGCGTCGCCTTGACAACTATGCTCTGCACCAGTTGCAAAGATGAACACTATTAGAGTCCTATCCATTGTTGCGAACTTATCATGGCGACTATTTTAAATGGATGTTAAGAATACTTTTCTCAACGGAGACTTGCAAGAAGAGGTGTACATGGAGTTAACCCCCTGGTTTTTACAGTACAGAAGCAGGAAAGAAAGTTTGCCTGCTGAAGAAGGCTTTATATGGGTTGAAACAATCTTTGGTAGCTTGGTTTGATAGGTTTAGACTAGCTTTGGACAAATTTGGTTACATACAGGCTCAATCAGATCGCACTCTCTTCTTAAAGAAGACAGACTCTTCCCTGACCCTACTTGCTGTATATGTGGATGACATTGTGATAACAGGGAGTGATACTGGTGAGATTGAACCGCTTAAACATCATCTTCACAAGGAATTTGAAGTGAAGGACTTAGGGGAATTGCGCTATTTCCTGGGAATTGAGGTAGTTCGATCTAAGCATGGCATTTTTGTTTCTTAGAGAAAATATGTTCTTGACTTATTGGAGGAAACTGGAAAGTTAGGAGTGAAGCCTGCTGACACACCCATTGAGTTGAACCATAAAATAAGTGCAAAAAGTGTAAAACTTCTTGAGGACAGAGCTATGTATCAAAGGCTGGTTGGAAAACTTCTTTATCTTTGCCTAAATCGGCCAGATATTTCATATGCTGTCAGTGTTGTTAGTTAGTACATGCATTCTCCTAGGACCACTCACCTCCTTGTAGTGGAAATGATACTTGCTTACTTGAAGAGATGCCCAGGGAGAGGCATACTTTTCAAGAATAGTGGTCACATGAAAATAGAAGTAAATACGGATGCATCTCAAGAAGCGTGCCTTCCTTACATTGCGTCAGACATGCAGTTAGCTGATCTCTTCACCAAAGCAGTCACAAAAATCAAGTTGGAGACAGATTTACACAAGTTGGGCATGACAAATATCTACTCCCAACTTGAGGGGGAGTGTAGAGATAGTTAATAGCTCCTAGTATGTGTGGTTCCATCCCCACACTTATTTATTTTATTTCCTCTTATTATAGTTGGGCCGGCTGGCCCTTGTTTATCCTTGTTTATGTTTATCTTTATTTATTTGTGTTTTATTTTAAGTAGGGGTATTAGAGTAACTCCTACTCTTGTAAGGAGACTAATCTATATATAATATCTAAGATCTAATGGGGCGGTAGATTAATCAAACCGAACCCCTTCATTCTTTCCCTCTTCTCTTCTTCTTCTTCTCTTCTTCTCTTCGAAGCCTAGTTGTTTTCTTTCTTTCTTTCTTCTTCTTGAATTACATTAGAACACAGATCTATTTTTTATTCAAGTACTTAATTGCGCGTACCTTGTAAAGTAGGGTTGAGTCCCTTTTATAGGCATTGGGGTCCGAGATATCCAAGGAAGACCTTATCGGCCCATTATCTTTGGGGCACGTTCCTCCTATGTTGGTGGTGATCCTCATCCAGTTTCTCCGAGTCGTAGGGAGACCGGGATCATCCACGCCAGGTGGGTGACGTGATACCGCCTAACTCGGAACCGATAGGCACGTTAATTTGGATAAGGTTAATCTATCATGTAGGTCGTCAGATTGGTAGGTAGGTACCCCGGAAGTCAATTGACTACTTAGCTTGTTGGCTACCTAGTCGGAAGAGTGCAGGTCAGCCTTCGAGGTCCTCGGCCTTCTCTCCCGAGGTGGAATGTGCTGCCTTATTGCAGAATGTCTTGGGATACACATCTCACGTGGCATTGAGGTGTCATTAGACTGTTCGACGTATCATGTGTTGCTTTGTGGTTGGTCGGGTAGGTTGGCCCAAGTCATCTTAGCTCCATCCAACTTGTTCCCATGTGGCACTGAGGTGTCATCTAACGATTCAAACGTGACATGTGGTGCTTCACAATTGGCGGGCCAAACCACCCCTCATCAATGTGTGTGTTCATGGAATTGTTGCACAAATTTAGGCACTTTAACACGATAGCGCATAAGGTAAATCCAAGTATATTGTGAAAAATCATCAATAAATAGGAAGAAACATCTATAGCCACCCCATACACGGTAAATGGTAAGGCCCCCACACATTAGAGTGAACAATATTAAAAGGAAGAGTCGATCTTTTATTACTTAAAGGATAAGTGTTATTACAATGCTTTGAGAACTCACAAGACTCGCAATGTAGATTTGATAGACTGATTCCTTTAAATAACTTTGGAAACGATTGACTTAATGAAGAAAAAGAAAAATGACCTAGACGACTATGACATGACATAATACGACTAGTGACTCTGAAACAAATGCACTTCTATTAGGTTGTACTTGGCTCTACTCAGACATGTCTAATAGATAGATCCCATTTGCCTAATGGCCACTCCCAATTACCTTTTGAGATTTCATGTCCTAAAAAACACAATATGAAGGGAAAAAGGTCACACCATTGCTTTAAAAGGCTCTTGAGGCTAGGCTAAAGGCCTAAGCCTTGAGGCAAGCCTATGAAAAAAGGCCTGGCCTCAATAGCCTTAGAGCCCATCAACAAAGCTTAGGCCTTGAGTTATTTGAGGTTTATGCCTTTGGACCTTTGGCCTCAATTATTCAACTTTGGCCTCAAAAAAAAAAAATATCAAGGTTTACATAGGGGCAAACATAAATTTAAGAAAAAGAAAGCCTTCTTTTGTATGTATTGGTGTAATGATCAAATAAATAAGCATACAAATAACACAAAAATACATATAGAATGTGTAAGAAAATAGTTTGCTTTATTTTTCATGTTTTATTCTTATCCGTTTGCCCATTTATTATTATTATTATTATTATTTGATAATTCCCATTTGCTCATTTATCTCATACTTGGTATTCTATTTCTTCTAAAGAACATGCATCATATATATGGTCACTCTTCACTAATGTATATTAGTGCAAGAAATGAAATAGGAATGCCTTGTTCTTAAAACAATTCTGGTTCATATCCCTAAATTGAAAAGTTTAATAAGAAAAACAAGTAAAAAACTACTTTGGTAAGATTCTAACATAAATTGTATTGTATATTTGGGGTACCAATACCCCCTTTGTAAGATATTTTTAAATTCTTTTTAAAAATTAAATAATTTAAATCCAACCTTGTAAAATTAAAAAAAAAAAACTGAAAAAAATTATGCATGGTTCAAAGTGTCGATAATCAATACATCCCTTTCAGCATATTGGGGTGTATGGATACTTTGAACCATGAATCCATGTCTAATATATCATATAAGCCATATAAGATCCTAATTTTATGTTTTCATGTCTTTATTGTTTGTGGATTATATCCTTTTTTTTTTTGCTCAAGGCTTACACCTCAAAACGCCTTGAGGCTTACGCCTCGCCCCTATGAGACACAACCGCTTCTCCTCCGCCTTTAGCCTTAAACCTTGAGCCACACTGCAATTCAAGGATTTAGTCAAATTACTAACTGAAAGCAAATTGGTATTAAGTTTAGGTATATGAAGAACAAATGATAAGGTCAGGGCATTAGAGGTCTTAATGTCTCCCTTTCCTATGCTAGGTGCAAGAGAGCCATCGGCAAGGGATATCTTATCTCGATCAGAAAGGAGTGGGTAAGAGGTGAGTAACTGTGAAACACTGGTCATATGGTCAAAAGCACCAGAATCAATTACCCAAGGGGTTTTATTAGTACCTAAGGCAAAAGCATGATATGCAGTGGCACGAATACCTGAGTGAGCATATGTAGAGGAAGGAACAACCTCTGAAGGAGCTGTAGCAATGGACTCCAAATGATTGATTATTCGGCCATACATTTAGCCCTGGCGGCTGCAAGCTGTTTTTGTTTTTTTTTTTTGATAATTGACTGCAAGCTGTTCTCCCACCGACTTCTCTCTATCCTATGCTTGTTCACCTTGTGAGGAGGTGGCTACATTTGCATTTCCACTTTTTCCAGTTTCAAACCTTTTCCCACCATTTTCTTTCTTGAGTTTGGCAGGAATGAGTTCTAGATGCAACTTTCAACAAGTGTCTTTAATGTGTCTAGGCTTCTTGCAATATTCAAAGATAACATCCTTCTTCCCAGTGTTAACCTTTGGCTTCATTCTGACATTGGCATAGTGATCAACCTGCGGCTCAACAGGCTGAACCTGTCTTCTGCTCTCCTCACTGCTCACCATAGCATATGCTTGAGACAAAGTCACCTCATCCTTTGCTAAAACATTCTACCTCACAATATCATACTCCAGGTTGAGTCCAGTGAGGAACTCAAATACCCGATTTCTCTCCACCAACTTCCTATATGTTTTTGTATCTTTTGTGCAACTCCAAACAACAACCTTCATCAGATCAATCTCTTGCCAAAGAGATTTCAACATAAAGAAGTAGACGGCTAGGGGCTTCTCCCCCTATCTTAGATTATTTACATCATGCTTCAATTTGTAGGCCCGAGCAACATTAAGCATTTGGGAATAGGTCTCCATGACATTATTGTATACTTCTTTTGCAGTTTCCATCCACAGGTAATGCTGACTAATGTGTGGTTGCATAGAATTCACTAACCAATCCACTATTACATAATTTTCCTTCATCCACCTTTAATAGGTAGGATCATCCTCCTCCGGTTTCTTCTTGCTCTCGGTAATGTAACCCCATTTTCCTCTACTACACACATGTATCTTAATAGATTAAGATCAGGCTAAATAATTGGTCCTATCTAACTTTACAGTAGTCACAACCTCAAAAAGATTCTCCACTGACCCCCATGCCCAAACTTGGAATCTGTGGAATATTTGGTCTCTCCTCCAGTTTGCTCCATTGAGTGAACGGATGCAAACAAAAATCAAATTAGGGTTTAATAGGCTAGATTTACTGTTCTAAGCATAGAATAACCCTTCAACCTCCCAAAGACGGGGTTTCATAGGGCCCAATAGGATGGAGACCAGCACTCAACCCAACCAAAACCACCCTCAATAGAAATCAAAAGTCTTACGTCTGATCCCCAAGCGCCTGGTTCAAAACGTCTCTACGACCTATAATAAGATTTCTCCAATTATCTAGGGTTTTCGAGAAGAATCTCCAAGAACCTGCCTTGGGCTTCAACTAAGGATGAAAACCTCCACAAAAACTCTCCAAAAACCATTCTAACTCAGCTGCATAAGTTGCTGATTGATCAACCAATCAGTTCTCCATACACATTGTGTATGGGCAAAGAAACGAGAAAGAAGTCAAAAGTGAGAACCCGCTCTGATACCAAGTTGAGAAATGCACCTGCAGTAATTCAGAAAATATAGGAAAAGAAAGAAAGAAAGGAAAAGAAAGAAGAAGAAAGAGGTTTCAGCAGTAGGTTGTGGAAGAAGAAGAGAAAGGAAGAGAGAAAAGAAGAGTTCGAACCTCTCTTTCTAGCCCCCTTGATCTCTTTTATTAACTTAATTCTAAAATTAAGTACAATTACCTGGATGGCCTTAATGGGGCGGTCAGCACTAAAGAAATAATTAAAGAAAAAAAAAACACTAAGGCCCATTCTCACTACAAGTTGAAATAGAGAAAATTTTGGGAGAGACAGAAGAAATAGAGAAAACAAAGAGGTAAGAGTAAAATGAAGAAAAAGAAGAAAAGTAGAAATATAGGAAGTGACAAAGTAAATGTAAATTATCACCATTGTTCTTGGCATTTCAAAGAATTTCAGAATTTTTAGCCAAATTCTGATCTTGAATCATGTCAGAACTTGCTTTAAACTGGAATTTAAATCATTAGTTCTTTTTTTTTTTATTTGAGGTAGGGGTAGAGGTATGAAGTTTTAAGAGGTCTCATTGGTTCCACCAGACCTTCCTCTCCTGCCCTTTTCGTTGGGAATTTAGTCCGGGAGTGGTATGAGGCTTTAGCTAATTAATTTATTTCACATCTACAAAAAATTAAAATTCGATTCTCTGTGTGTGTGTATAAGACCCCAAAATTCTGTAATTAAAAAACTTTTAAACAACCAAACCTGTTTTCACCAATACCATCTTTGTCTTCATTAGGTTCCCCCTACAGATTGCTCAGTTGGTGGGCCTGTGAGGACCTCATGTGTGAAAACCCTAATTTATCCATGGGGAGCTCCAAATTGAAGATCAACTCTTAGGTTGACAATAGGCAAAGTTCTAAAAATGTCTGAAGTCCTTTTGAGTCACAACTGACAACATCCTAAGCATGGCCTTTTTATAAAATCGCCATACTGCAATGTGGTGTACAGTCCTTCCCCATAGACAGCAAGCCTGATAAAAAAATGAGGTTGCTTAGCCATATTCCCCAATGTTTTGCAGATGCAGCAGAGACTCAAATCCTTCCCTCTAATTTCATGCATTGAGTTTCACAGCCCATTACTCTCATGTTGTAGATGTACTAAAAAGTAGATAACTTAATAGCATGAACAAAATGAACATAATAGTACAATTTTTAAAATGCTAGCTTTTACTTTCGATTACCACTGTAAACAAAGGCAATTTCAAAGTCACAGAGTGAGCATGATTTGAGTCATATGTTCTTGTTCCTTATACCAGGCTTCTTTCTGTTAGTGATAGATACTAGACAAAATACACATGCATGGTGCATAACACAATTTGTTTCTCTTACATTACTGTCACAAATTCAACCCAACTGGTTAATCCTAGCCATTTATTTACTGGATTAATCAAAATCATCAAAAAGAAATAATAAGAGAAAAATGGAGGGGTGCATCCAGAGTCTTGTGCGATAGATAAATACCACTTACGTTAAAAGGAAATTTCTAAATTCTATCTATTGATCAAAAAAAGGAAAATTCTATAAAACAGTTTTAAGGCCAGCAATGCTATATGGAGAAGGGTGTTGGGCAGTCAAGAAACATGTTCAAAAAATGAGTTTGACAGAAATGTGTATGCTGAGATGGATGGGTGGAAAAATTAGAAAGCATAGGGTCAGAAATGAAGTTATTCAAAGGAACGTTGGAGTAGCTCCAATAGGTGATAAAATGAGAGAAAGTAGACTAAGATGGCTAAGTCCATATTTTTAGTAGTCAAAGGAAGAATGGTGGCACATACATAGAAGGCTATGTACAGAACCTGCAAGAAGAGGCATTCTGTTGCAAGTTGAAGGGGCTAGAAGGCTTAGGGGCATTAAGATACCTTGTTTTCAAATGTCTTTGCTAACTAAAAGAGGGTATCTTTGGGTCAAGGATCAAACAAGAAGATGATGAAGCTTAAAAAAGCCTCGTAGAAGAAGTAACTGGTTTGGAGGTCATAGTTTTAGCTTTTGGGGGGAGGGGTTGTCTATGGTGTAGTTTCTCTGAGTGGTTGGTGTTATTGTTTTTTGAGTTTGCTTGGGCTGAAGTGTGATGGTAGCTTGAGTTTATTTTTGGGATTATTGGTTTGAGTTGATTGTGGGATATGGGTGTTGTGGCGAGGGTTGTATTAATTGGATAGTTAGGTTCTTTGGATTTTGTGTTTATTGTCCCTGGGTTGTCTTTGGAGGTCTTGTTGGGAGTTGAAGTCTGTTATTCCTTTCTCTCTCAAGCGACTTCTAGTCACTCTCCTTGTACTTTCTTTTTTTCTTTAATAAATTTTATTTTATTACCAAGAGAAGGCATGATTGAAGTAGTAAAAAATGCTTTAAGCTCTTGTAATTTAACAATGAATATGGTACTAAACAGAACAGAATGTCAAAACAGCATTCCTGTAGCCCGCCCCATATAGGGATAAGGCTTAGATGATGATCAGAAAGAAATAATCAGATGGAGTGGGAAGATCCAGTCTAGTTTAGGGGTCACCAACTCACCATGCCCAGATAGTCAGTGTCCACTACATTCTGTGGCGGTCCTGGGCTGACTAGTAGCATGTCAACATAGGTTTAAGTTTGAGGGTAGTCACTTGGTGCTAAAACGCTAGAGGCTGGGGCTGTATTTGGTCCAACACTCTCAATACCTCAGATATATGGGCCCAGCATCAGATAACAGCCTTTTAAGTCTGCTATACACCATGTACTGTTCCCCACACTTGAAAGCTTCTTTAAGTGTGGAGTTTTCTCTTATTGCTAATAAACTTTCTTTGGTTATGATTAAAAAAGGAAAAAAAAGATCATCTGGCCATGTTGATTTGACTAACTTTTTCATATGACTGATTGGGTGGCCCAACTCCATGCTGCATTATATATGGTGCTGTGTTTGCTCTAGCTCTACTGGACATTGACATTTAGGACTGCTGATAAGCTGAGCTGACCTAAACAGCTTTTAGATTAGCCTGACAATGAGTCAAAAACTTTCATCAAGTAATTAAGTAGCATGGTAGAAGCTCAGAAAATAATTGTGTGCATAAAACTGGCTCCTGGGAGTGGATAGGGTAGCCATGAGTTGGTGGATGGGAGATGGGGAACATTGGTTTAGAGACTTGTTTATTCACAACTGGCCCAGCAGTGCAGCATATTGCTTGGCAAGCTAGCATTCTTTACCTGGTTTGGGCCTATCATTTTATTTGTGGTCCAAATCTAGCCTGTTGGGTTGGTACATATCCTAATGGCCTAGCCTGCTGGGCTTGTAGGCAAATTCTCTTGTGAATTTTAAAAACAGCCTGGTACTTTGCAAATTGACCTATTGATCCAGTCTTAGGCCTGAAGTTTTATGGTAACCCCAATCTAGATTATGGTCATCCTGAGCTGGACAGGCTGACCCTGGCCAGCGTCTGGCCTAAAAGTCTGCTACTGTCTATCAGGTTTCAGTTTTTCTACTGATGCTTACCTGTTACCTCAATTGGTACAGCATACTCTCTCTCTCTCTCTCTCTCTGTGTGTGTGTGTGTGTGTGTGTGTGTGACCTTCCTACATGAAGAGATTCTGTGATAAATCCAAACTATCTAACCATCTATCCAATTGGAGGACATTCTGGTTTGGCCATGTATTCACTTCCCAATTCAACCTTCAACCTTAAAAATAAGCTTTCTTCAATTGGTATTTGGTTGTTGAAAACTTCATTTTTTTTTTAACTTAAAAGTTGCCCAATGGGGCTACTTTTGCTATGAATTAGAGAAAAAAGAGTGGATGTGCAAGATTCCTGTGTCATTTTGATATCTTTTCTGAATTACTCGTATAGCAAATCCATGTCCAGACAACATAGCAATGGTTTGCTAGTTCAATCATTTAGAGGAACTGTAGACACCCAAGTTTTCTTCCAGGGGTGTCTACACTCTACAGGGCTCAAAAGGACTCCCATTGTCTTCCCCTCTCCACCTCATAAAGGAAAGTTTCTGCTTTTCTTCTAGGCATTTTTTAAGGTCCCTATGGATAGCCACATCATTTCTCCATGTGGGAGATTTTAGGTAGGTTATCTAGCAAAGAAAGCTAGTTAACCCAATTTAGGATTTTTTTTCCTATACATGCATACACACATGCATACACACATGCTAATTATTAATTGACTGCATTTTCTCCATCCAAATGGCCAAATATGAATTGGTTTTATCTATAGATAAAAAGGGCAGCCCAATGCACAAGTCTCCCACCAATACAGGGTCTGGGTAGGGATAGATGTATTCAGCCTTTACCCCTGCAGATACACAGAGAGGGTGTTTCCAAGATTTATGGTCATCCAGGGCACATGTAGATAAGATTAAATTTTAGACACTGAAATAAATGTTAGAAGGAATATTAATCAGCACCTCATTCTCTAGGCATCAATCCTGTAAATGATGAAATACCTGATTACTTGAAAAGGAATAATGGATGATGGGAAAACAAAATGGATCTGTTTGGCAGAAACATTCAAGAATTTTGGACATTATACAATAGGGGGCCGTAAATAATTTTTCCTTGGCATAGTACACTAGAATTCTCCGTCTGAAACAACAGAAGTTCCTGCCTTTCAAAACTTATTAACATGCTATGCTTTTGCAAAGCACCATGTCACTGTGTTGCATGAAAATTTATCCATCAAATTGCAGTTCCCTGTGTTTCATGTGGTTGCAAAATGGACCAAGGCTGTATCTGAATATCTTGACCGCTGGACCAGCCTAGATTTGAATATTTTGAACGTTTCTTCATCCCCATTCATTAGCCAATGTATGACTTGTTTGAAATCAATCAACTAGTGTCTTTTGCTATCCCACTTGAAAAGCTCTCACAGCATATTTTTTTGTCTTGTTTATTTGTACTTAAAAAAATTAAGTTATTGTGAACTTAGCCACCAATCACCATACATCCCACTGTCCTGGTGGGAGCCCCAGTGTGATGTATTGTGGTGGGCCTGGTGGCATCTGCATCACCTGAGTGCTCCTCATGTATATATAGGCTGGAAGTTCTCAACTATTTGAATTTTTATTTTTCTCTCAGACAAAAAATTATTTCAATATTTAGAGAAAGTCTTGTGAATGCATTTTTGAAGTTGATCTTGACTGTGGTAGGTGCAAGCTTATATCGGAAAGCTTAGAAGACAGTTGAGTGTCATTGATGGACAACCTCAGCAAGCAAAGCCCACCTCTGGTCAGTGAATGTACTTGAGCTAACCATTATTTTTGGTGCCCCTTCTTGCTGCTACTTATGGATGTGTGAGAACTTTCGAATAACAATGATGTGGAACAACTGAGTTACTGTATGTATCAGTTATTTTTGTACCCAAAGAGAGAACGAGATCGAGTTCTCATTTCTGCCGATTAAAATCTAATTTTGCCATCCCATGTATTTACGTATCTTAAAATGGAGGCTTTTGTTGGAACACATGCAGTATCAGCTATTTGAAGATTTATATTTGATAACAGGAATAGAGGAAAAATAAATTTTTTTCTTGTCTTATGTTGCGTAGTTTCTTAAAGCTCTAGTCCGAGGAGATAGACTGGAGGTTAAAGGTTGTTGCTAGAATCAATGAGCTGCACTAGGAAGGACAGGTCAGCCATCCCTCTGTTTGTGGAGTATGTATGGCTCACTTGGAGTTGGGACCAACAAAATATTGTTTGTATGTAGGACCTATATATATATATATATGCGTTGACCTCTAGCTACGCTGTTTTAATTCCTCCTTTTCTTTTCTGAAACGATGTAATTGATCAGATATGTTATGTCAACCGTGGGACTCCCACTCAGGTTCAAGACAGTTGAAAGAGCATGCTTTGACGTGAAACAAGAGCACTTTGTGGATAAGGGGATCAAACTTTTTTTTGTTAAAAAGAGTTTTTGTGGATGGAATATGTTTGCATCCGTCTTATTTACTTGTAACCTGTTATGCCCATTACCCAATGTTGCTCCTGGCTATCTGTGGTCCTGGAAGGGAGTTCGGATCTGCTCTCACTGAGCATGCCTCATACCGACCTACGTTTCAGCCATGCATTGGGAACATGAATAAAAATTTCTATTTATGGAGTCGTGCATTGGCAACATGCTGTGAGGTGCGTTCTGTGAGGAGCGGATCTGATATCCTTGGAAGGGGTAGACGTGACGGGATCTGCTCCTCACAAATGGGCGTCTCACAGGCATATCCACCGTGCATTCCCGTGAATAATAACAAATGAGTACAGGAGATGTTCTCAATGCATGATAGGATGTGCGTGTGGAACAGATCACAGTGGCCGCCCTCAAATAGACACCTACATGGGATTTTACCTTTGCACCAAGTAATGGCTTCTAATCATATATGTAGGTAAGTCTTCATTGGTTTTTAACGTCTCCCATGTCACTTGGCTTTGGCAAGGGCTTAATATTTTCAAGGTTAATGCAGGTATTGGTAGTTTGGTACAGTCTACAGTGGCGCTGCCTTGCCCCCAAATGAACAACTTCATTACCCCATCGGCCCATCCAACTGACCTCTCTCTCTCTCTGTTTGGTCATTCATTTTGGCAATTTCTCAGCCTATTCATTTCCACTCCTTGTTATCTGAGGAAAGGCCATGGCAGATCCAATCTTCCCAGTATAAGATGTGATCTGTGTTATATGCTGGCAGCTGGCATACAGTTGTAGGTATTGCATGGCTCACATCAATGTCCCCTGCTACTGGTTATACCAGTACAAGTGATGTAGTTAGGGATGCTTTTCGAGTACCTCCGTAAGTCCTTTTATGTTCTGGTCCGGATATTGGTAGTGCACTGGAAATGGGGCCTCTCTGTTCTTTTAGGTGGGGGCTGCTCTGTGCTGTCAATGTCTTCTCAACGTAATTCTGTCTTGTCCTTCCATGATGGTTTGTCACTTTCACATGCTAGTTGAGAGGCTTTGTGTCTTAGATAGATTGGCAATGTGTATTAATGCCTGCACCAGGACCGCATTCAAATTTCAAAATCAAAATCGTAAAAGATCCAAAACCATTCTAAGATGTAAACATTTGTTGTCTTATCATTTCTGGTATACTGAAAGTACCAATGGAACCACCGCTATACCTTGATCCTCCTCGTTTATTAACCATCCATCCATTTATTTGTTTCAAGTTTCTTCTTCTTCTTCTTCCTGTTGCTTTGCTTTGCTTTGCTTTGTTTGTTTCTTTATGATATCACCATCATCAATCCCATCCCATTTCCACGCCCTTCGTCCTTATTAAAAAGCACTCACGATCTCAATCCTAGCCAATATCCCAAGTGCTGACAAGAGCCAATGTATACTTATAAAGACAAAGGGAAGTTTGATGAACTCAAGCACTTTTACAAAACCATGGGCCTTAGAAGAGATGGGTAGTTACAGTTACAGGGATGCGTGGTTGGTTGAGTAAGCAAGCTAGCCATTTCTAGCAGTTGGGATGATCTCACAGAGACAGAACCTTACACCTTACTGCACGGTCTTTTACCAGAGGCTCTCTGCGAGGAGGGGGCAAGAGTAACATGGCCTTCATGTGCAGAACAGGAGGATCGAGTCAGCATCAACCAAAGCAAATCATGCCTTTGCTGATTATCCATAGTGGGATGGGAATGGTGGGCCACCCACACCCACCTGGTAATTCTGTTTTTATCCTCCATTTCATTTTCACCAACCAATCTCATTCACAGAACGTGGGAGGCTTCTACAAAAGATTCTCACGCGTTGCCCAAATCCATTTTTTTCTTTCACCTTTACCTTGTGAAAGTGTTCACCTGAGACGGAGTTCTAACCTCACAACGTCATACTGATATCTCATTTATATCATCTATCACCAGTTCACCACCATCTAAGCCTTGTCCCCAGTCCCAACCATATTGTGTCTGATATTCTGTTGAGTGCCATATTCATCGTTAATTATGGGTACTTAAATTAAACTGATACCTCTCGTCACTAATTAACTAATTTCATATTTTCATGAACTCATTCCCAGAATCATCCCAACTGCTGGCAATGGTACCGTGAACGATAATAGAAAACCAGAGAAGAAGACAGAAAATATAAAAGTAAGTGTACAGGACTTCTACTCCGGCTGTGTGAGATGGGTTTGAGCCTCAGAACATGGGAAGCAGCTTTTACGGATGGGAGGCAGGCCAGGCTAGAGATACCAGTGGCTGGCGCTCGCTCGTTTGAGATGTGATCATTATGTCTAATTGCAACCCACCCTCCATCTGGTGATAGTCGTTGTTAAGAGGAGTGAAGGACCACCTCTCTCAAGTCTTGGAGATGGAGACGCCGTCTCACTTCTTCACACACACACAACCATTTCTGTCCATTGAAATTTTGTATTAACATACCTTACCATGTTCTAGAGATGACGTGCCAACCTCTAAATGACACCAACTTTTCAGGTTGCCCATTTAGTATGAGTGGTTCTGATCTGCCACGTGGCAATGAATTTAGCCATATCATAACGCCTTTCTGATCCATTTAAGATGAACCATATCCTCTAATATTAACTTTTTTATCTAGCTTTCTCTCCCCCATGCTATTACGTGGATTCCGGTCAGCTTTTATACAAGTGGAAAAGACAAAAAAAAAAAAAAGAAAAACGCCAACCGTCTATATCCTCTAGAGGATTAGCCATTAAGGGAGATCAAACAATAAAATAATATATAGAAATCATGGTTTTTAAAACCGAATGGTCGGATCAGAAAAACCGGGAATCAATAACCTGACCAGTTCCGTTTTTTCTAAAAACCGTTTTTTTTTTCAAAACCGTTGATTTTGGTCAGCAAACCGTTGAACTGACCAGTTAACCATTCGAATGGTTTTGATCACTTTTTATTTTTTTTTTTATTTTTTGTCAGAATGGATCAGCCGTTCGGACCATTCAAATGGGTAACCGGACCCCTGACCGGTTCGGTTTTAAAAACATGATAGAAATACATTTTTCCTGTATGAAAAGAGAAAATTATATAAAACCAAATTAAATTTCTATCTATTTTTCCTGTATGAAAAGAACAGTCAGTAATTGTTTAGCAATTGAACGAATTTTGGTATAAAAGATGTTTGTGGGTTCCCACTTCCTACCAAAAGGTTGGTCCCGCCCTTCTTTGCTTGGTCTCATTGTTCTCTGATTTAATCTTTGCTTGTAACGTAAATGCTAAACTATCCAGAAGTACAGAACTGGGAAGATTATCCATTTTGATACAGACTGTAAGAGAAAATAGAAGCGTAAAGGCAGTAAGTAGTTCCCCGACTAAAGAAAATAATAAATTAAAAAAGAAAATACTAGGGAGATACATTGAGGAAGGCTATAGCTTTACTAGCTAGTTTGTATCTGAGGGCTCAGGCTGAGTACCATCAAATTAAAGACAAGATAAAACAGTGAAGCATTGATTGGTGGGGCCTGAAGAGTCAAAAAACTGCAAACAGTTGATGAAGACATGGCAGTTGTGCAACTTATTGATACTCTGCGAATTACTTTTTTTTTTCGTTTTCTGCCTCTCAATCGACAGAATCACAAGCTCCAGTGCACAACAATCAAATAAAGCCAAACACAAACACCCACAACACCAGATGGTACTCTTCAGTACAGTTATTATTGATCCGTGAAGGGTGGGGGGAGAGAGAGAGAGGAGAAGAAGAAGAAAAGATGAGTGAGATCAATAATAAATAAGATGAAAACTCTTATTAAATTTCAGAAAGTGTTCGTCACAAAACTGAATTTAGATTGGAAGATTAATAAAAGAAACGAGCTATGCTTATGTAACCGATAGTTGAATCTAGGAAACTGGGAATGTGTAAAGAGTAAAGTCCACCCAAAAAGAGGGGACAAAGATGTATCAATGCGACATTGAAACTCGAAATCGAACCCAAAAAAGAAGAATATAGTGAAGTCTCATACTAAAAGGTCCATGCCTGTTTGAAGCTTATTGAATCAAAAGCACCAAAAACAGACTATTGAAAGAGAGGAAACATATTGAAATTACGTTCTCCTTAACCATAAAAGGGTAGAATAAAATTAAGAATTAGTGTTCAGAAAGCCTGAAACTTTGCTTTTTTTTTTTTTTTGCTACCAAAAGAAAACTGAAAATAATCTATTAACTTTAAAATAAGAAGGGCTTATCACCAAATAAATAAAAGTGGAGAAGCAATGTTTTAAATCGGAAGCCACTCACATTCCCAAAAAAAAATCTCGGAAGTTACAGATAAAGACCCACAAAGAAAATATAAATAAATATAAATAAATAAAGGAAAAGGAAGGGAAAAGAGGGTGAAGGGGGCAAGCAAATTAAATAGACATTTTCCAAACTTGAATAAAGAGAAAAGACAAAAATGTTAGAAGCTTGAAAACTTAGATCCAAACCAAGGAGAGAGAGAGAGAGGGCCATATTGTCCTTGGGAGGGCCAACAAGGGAGAGAAAGCCCAATGGGGTTGGCTCCCAGCATGTCCTTGTTGCATACACACCTTCCCCAAAACACCCGTGGTCTGTCCTTTGCCCCCACAGCCCACATGACTTTGCTTCTTTCTCTCTCCCTCTCTCCCACACTCTCACTCCATAAATACCCCTCTTTCCCTCCTCTCCTTTCAAGCCACCTTCCATCTGTTCTTATACTCTCTCCTTCACTCTCTTTTTTTTTTTCTATCTATCTACTTACTTCAACCTCCTTTTCAATTCTCTTGAATTCCGAAATGGCTCTTGGGAAATCGAACAAGCTACCTCAAACAGCAGTAATCAAGCAGATTCTCAAGAGATGTTCGAGCTTAGGCAAGAAACAAGGCTATGATGAAGAAGGTCTTCCCGTCGACGTACCCAAAGGCCACTTTGTAGTATACGTCGGGGAGAAGAGAAGCAGATTTATTGTTCCAATTTCTTTCCTAACCCATCCCGAGTTTCAGAGTCTGCTTCAAAGAGCAGAAGAGGAGTTCGGCTTCCATCACGAAATGGGTCTTACTATTCCTTGCGAAGAAGTTGTTTTCCGCTCTCTAACTTCCACGCTCAGATGAAAGATTGGGGAGCGGTTTCTTTGGAGAAGATGGCAAAGACGAAGCTGCATCGCTGCTTCTCTTTTTTGTAGAATCTTCTTGCTTCTTCTTCTTCTTCTCATTCATCTTTTTTTCTTCCTCTGATCTTCTGTTAAAAGACCCTGACTCAAGACCCATGAACATTTCTGGGTTAGATTTTGTATATTTTAAGATTTTCCTTACAGCGGTGCTGGTTTGCGCCCTGTGAGAGTACTCATTAGTCATTAATGAAGGAAAAGGTGGCTGATCCCCGTATTAGTTATTACGCTCTCAATGTTTAAGGCTTTAAGCTTGTTTTTTGTTTCTGCATGGATTGACACCTGGGAAGAGTTGATTAATCATGAATGAGTTGAAATACTCTATCAAATCAACAAACAATTCATGACTGTTAAATAACTTAATTTAGAGGATTGGAATTCTTTGAAGAAGGCGTGTCAACAAACACCAATGTATTTACATACACATATATACTGATAATATCTACCAAAAAAAAATAAAGATATATGTAATAGTGTTGCCAACCATCGTCAGTAAAATCTAAAATGTAAGAAAGCAGGTGGCAGGTGGCAGGTCTGAATCACCACGGAATTCCATGTTGCCTTGTTGAATTCTCCAAAGAAATCAACGGCCGTCGTTTGGTCTTTTGTATTTTTTTTTACGTAAAGTTTTTAATGTAAATGCTACTCTTTTTTAGTTTTTACCTTATATGTTTTGGCTATTATAAGTACTTGATACATTGATTTGTATATTGTTTACTTCTAATCAGATTGCTTTAAGAAAAAAAAATGGAGAACTTAGTAGAACTATAAACAAGAAACAATTAATATATAAATAATCTTGGTGCCTGATCCAGTTCCCATGCATTACAGGATCGGATCATTCAAGACGAAATAAGGAATCTGGAATCTATAATCTTATTTTTGTACTTATTTACACAAATTCCTACCTCTTGTTTAATTAAAGAAAAAATATGTTTTCCATCCGCATGCCCATGGTATTTCTTACTTCTTTTTTTGATAATTTCTGACTAAACACAAATTCCGAGAGTTATTTTGGATTTTGTTTAATTTCAATTTCATTATATTATGAAAGACATAGACGTTCCACTTAGATTTCCTGATTTACAGTCTGAACACGAATTAAGGAATGATCCACCGGGGGCCCACAAGAATTATGGTGTACCAACACGAATCTTTTTTTTTTTTTCCTGGTGAAGTCATTATTCTATGCTTAATCACTCCCCAGTCGTACATTTGGCGCACATGCAAGGTGGATGAAACAATCCAATCAGGGGACCCATTGATGAGATCTCCCTCGGTATCTATAAACCCAAATAGTCAGACCGTTCAGACAAGCTTATTCATCTGATAAACTGACTTTTTTTTTTTTGTTGACAAATGGTTGACTTGATTGTGTAAGGAAAGGAAAGGTTCCCCTCATCCCCTTATTGTACGGGGTTAGACCGTACCGGTACCCGCGGTCTAGGGATAGCCCACCCAATCAGATGGATGGTCCAGAGTCCAGTTCGCAACTTCGCATGCATGTGGCCTGAGCTTGTTCCCTAATCAGGTCCAGTAGGAAGCTTCCCTACATGATCTGGCATATTCCTGCCATTAATTTGGAGGGATTATGTGATTAGTCGGAGCCATCCACCAACAATACCTAGTAGGAAATTCTCTAAATGGGCCACGATTCAATCTTCCACTCTGCATTCGTTGGTTTTTGATTAATGGATCCTGTCTATTTACCTCGATTTTGATGCAGGCGATGAAAGATAAATTTAATTATTTAATATGAATTTTTTGTTTACGTGTATAACATATACACTTAGACTAATTTTGTTTTTTTTTGTTTTTTAAACTTCTAAAGGATATCCCGAGAACCGAAATAAACATGAGGACACCAACTCAGAGGTTTAGGTTGTTTAGTTGATTGGATGGAAGTATATAGTTTAGTTGGATGACCAAGCTTTTGCTTTTGCTTTTGCTTTTGTTTTGTGTCCATTGACCTTGTTTGTCATTATCGATCAAATGCTGTGGAATACATATATCCCAAGGCCAGTCGGGTGGGATCAATGGTAGGACCTACCGTAAAAATAGGGGCACAATGGCTCAAGGCCCATCTGAAATATTCCAAGGTTTGATATCCTTTAACCTCTTTCTGCACCCCTGTCAGTTGCATTAAATTCCACTAAAAAGTTAAAAACCCTTTCATTCCTTTTCCTTCGCTTCTTATTCCAGAATACTTAATAACACCCAGTTTGGCGCGTCTTCCCTTCGCTTCTTTTTCCTGAATACTTGATAACATCCCGTTTGGTGTGCTTTTTTGTACGGGCCATAAAATTTAGAAGTTCGAGTTTTGGTCTTTTTCTATTTGATTGGAAAAATATTTAATCTTCAAAAGATGATATTTCGAAAATATTTTAGTTTATTTTCTGGAAGTTTTAAATAGAGTTTTTGACTTTTTTATTACATCTTTATATGGAAATACACACATTAATCAAATGGCCTTCAAACTGCTAAGATCTTAATACAAAAGTTTACATCATCTTTTGATTGTTATATCTATCAAAAGATCTTTCAAAAAATATTTAGAAAATAATACCAAAAAACCCACTTTAAAAGAAGTACAAATACAAATGTATACAATACAAATACACATCTCTCTCTCTGTCAACCGACATGCTTTTTGAGAAAAAAGGGCTCAACCACTTATACATCATTCATCTGTTTATTTATGAATGACGATATCTTTAATACCCACTTGCCTATTTTCCTTGTAGCAGAGAAGCAGATTAAGGGCTGCCTCTGGTTATATGGGCCCTCTTTTTTCTTATATATATTAAAGGCTCAGCATAAGCTATTCCAGCCACAAGCTTCTCTGACAGTAACAGCTCTTCCAGCGAACTGCTTCCCGGCCCCAAACTCCCTGTAGCATGCCCCAGGAGAATATCTTCTCCTACAACCTAATTCTTGATGATCTCCAATTAATGTATTAATACAAACTACTTCTTTGCCCAGAGCAAGCAGTATACTAATTATGAAGCAACAAAATTTTTTAAAAATAGCTTTGCATGGACATTTATAACCCAAGAATAGATCTTAAGGCTATGTTTGGAAAGAGTACAAATACAAATTTATAAAGTATAAAACCTTGTATTTTATATGTATTTGTATCGTATATATTTATATTTATACTCCTTCTAAATTGAGCTTAAAAGTAAATTAAAATCAAAGTTTTAATGGTTCAGTTTGGGATTTCTATACATGTCTCGAGGGATGCAAACTTCAAACTTGAATTGTAACCTAATTTACTTGGAATGAAGACGTGTGGTCATCAACTACATAAGCCTAGCTAGTCGTCTATATATTACTTGGTGTAAACAGTTCATAGTGTATCAGCATCACTATTCACATTAAAATATTACATACTCCATTCTGTTGCAGAACTCGGCTTTAGTTAGAGAAAAACCTATTCGAACAACCCTTACAGCCTTGCATTGAGAATATCTCCTTACTTATGTGCTTTACTTCATGGATGAATATTCCCAATACAAGGTTACAAAAGTCTGTTGGAATGGTGTGAGCATGGACTTGTTCTGACTGAAGCCAAACTCTCTGTTGCAATGCTCGACTCAGCTTTGGTTTAGGATGAAATACATCTCTCACGTCACTTCATGCTTCTCTATCCGTTTACAAGTCATTGATCCTATTCAAATTAATATAAGCAATACTCTTCTTTCATTTCACCAGCATCCTTTCACATCTCAAACCAACTTTGAGGTACTGCTCATTTTCTGAGATTTCTAGAATTCAAACTTGGCTATGCATATCTAGTTTGAAGAAAACCATTAATTTCTATACACGAAAGCATATATGTAAAACGAGTTCTTTTGGCTGTCTAGTATTTTCCTTTATCCCAAAAGTGAAACAAGAAATTATTCTCGGATTTATGAATTTCATCAACAAATTGCTTGATTCTCTTTCTCTCTCTCTCGTATAGAGATTTTGATTGGATGGATATTTATTCGACCTTAATTCTTATTTATACTTTGGGACCTAGCTCATTTGAATGTGAGTTTGCATGATCGATCCGATCCAATAGGAGCTTTGAAGCAGTATTTGCAAAAGGGTGTATAGGAAATTTTGGTGTGTGCAAGACACTCCAAACAGTAGCCCATTAATTTCAACTTCACAGAAATAAAATCATGCTTAATTTTGTTACTCAAAGCATCTTTTTGGGTTTTGAAAATAAGGTTGTTGTTCTAAATCAAAATGAAAACACTTTCACTTTGTTTTGAAAAACACTCCCCCCCCCCCCCCCCACAAAAAAAAAAAAACACCCAAAACACTTCTATTTTCTGTTTTCTGATTTTTAGTATTTTCTAGAAGCTAGCAAAGAAAGCACGTTGGAGATTGGAGAATACCCGCTAGCTCAAACTCGCTACAATTTCCTCAATAATTAATATAATGAAAATTGTAAGTGCACATGTGTAATATCAATATCCAATAATCGTTATATACCTTTTAAAATTAAAATTAAATTTAAGGTAATTGAAAGTGACGATTTAGATGGAATACAGGGGAACTACAGTAAACGCACCCCACGATTCAGAACACAGAACCGACATTCAATAAATGTAAGAGCTAGGGTACCGACCAAGTACGATTGGTCATTGATTTTAACAAAGAAAATTTCTGGTTAAAAATGTGGTCTAGATTGGTGAACCCATCTCATTAATTTCCTTCAACTAATTAAACACCCCGAGAGACATTGCTGTAAGGCTCAAAACCAAGAAGAAGGGACCACCCTTGATTGAAACGGAGGCAAAACTCACATGAATACACAGTGGGTCTACTGAAAGAGGGCCACATATTTCACATCCATTTTAAGCAAGTCTTTCAGCTAAAATAATAACGAGTGAAGTGAAGTAGCTTACAGTTGGGCTTCATGTTCCTTCTGGCCTCTTCATATGTCTCCGTCATATATATGTATATATATGTATATATTCCCTGTATATAAATTCGTGGGTCATTTCCTTGTTTCAATTCATATTTTTCACTTTAAACAATTATTCGACTTAATTAACACAGTTTCAAAGAGTAGTAATATATAGTTGTATATCCATTCAGGTGCATCCACTATTCGAGATCTGTAGTAATAACTAATGAGATCCTGCTCATTTCTTTAAACATTAAGCCCACCAATCTCAATGGGCTTGTCCTACCTAGCTATATATCAGCAGACAACAATGGCTGAAGAACTCGTGAGGAATGTTACGTTCTTCCTCGTCCTGCATGACAAGGCTTTACATGTACCCATACGAATATGATGTCTCAATCTGATGATATATAGCTAGACTGAAAATTGAAAAAAGTTTTCTTGTTGCTAGCTATTAGCTGCAAAAAATGTCGGTTGCTTGCCAACTCAAATTGTGATAAAGATGGCATACTACTAAACACCAAAGTAAGATCTCACTATATAAGGCCCTATTTCTTTGTTTCCTCGAACCAATTGGAACCTTATATATTAAGCTGAAATCAATTGACATTTGACAGAGACGCGCAAAGGAACCTCATGAGTTAGACGCATAGATTGATTTCTTATATATTTTGCTTTAATGTGTGAACCCCTGACTTTCTTCGTTGTCAGCCTTTAATAAGTCGTAATTGTGCGTCCATGACTTTGTTCATCTGCACCACATTGTTGTATGAGTTTCTTCATTTTTCGGTTGTTATTCTCTCTCTCTCTCTCTCAATAATTAGTTGATAGAGTACAGAGAAAGCTAGCTATCAAAATTCCCAGAAGGAGGGGGGCTCTGGGGCTGTCAATTGGGTAGGGCAGACATGTTGGGTTGAAATGTATGAGGAAACCAGTGTGCGTCTCTCATTGTCGGAGTGCTACTCTCTCTCTCTCTCTCTCTCTCTGCTTCTCTTAATCTCGTTTTCAACCCTTGCATGCTATCCTTGCCACACAATTTGAAATCCAACTCAAAATCTTCAGAAATTGACAAATGAGTAGTGAAAAGAATACAAAATACGTACAGAGTGTCCCAGCACTCCAATTAATTAATGCTTTCAACTTGTGCTTTGCCAGCTTGCTTGGAAAGTTGTGAGTTGATAACTTGCGACTTTAATTTGTTTTCCTTTTAATTAGGTATTTCTTCGAACACTCCACGCAAGTATGTCTGAGAACTTAGCATGATAATAGAAACACTGTGATAAAAATCTAGAGGTACAGTACTGTTCGATAGGTAGAGTGTAGACCCCAATTTTAATTTCTACCATATCACTGTGGATCATCTACCAAATCTCTGATCCTAAGCTTCAATATGAGACAATGAAGCGGAGATGTTCTGACTCAAGGTGAAGTCATCATTTGGATGAGGAGCTATCGCCATTGAATTTGTCAATTTAATATGACTAGTCATATAAAGGGAGAGGTTTTAGATCAGATTCAGATTCTATCTGATTTTTAGATTTTAATCCAAACCCACTTCAATCTATGTGTGTATATTAAATTTAATCGGACTGAGATCTGATCTTGGATAGGGTATAAAAGTCTATTGACAACACTATTGGAGACACGTTCCCTTGCATGTGAATTAGAGGATTGGGTACAATATCTTAATTTTGGGGTTAGGACAATTCTTAGGAGGAACGGAGCCATCTATTGTTCACCTATCAAACAACCAGAGTACTGGGCCACATTCAAGGATAATATTTTGCAATTAAATATTCTACTATATTCTGTACAGTTCACTCATCACCGGTATAGAAATCTAGAATTTTCTGTTCTCTCTCTAATGAAGATGTAACCGCATTCAACATATATAGATCTAAACATGTCAATTAGATCCATATCTTCCAAATCCCAATCCCTTATCAAAATCATTTTCAAACATAAATTTATTTATAATACGCATGGGGATAAATTGTAAAATATTAAATTCCTCAATATATTTTTATTGATGAGATACTCATCAAAAGGTTCTCTACTAGGGTCAAGTATGGGGTTTCCTACATGATCTGTCACATTTTTGCCACACAAGATTTTGGTCACTTATTCGGTCTCCAGTCCACATCAACACCCTACCCCACCTTAAGTTATAGCGTTTTGCTCAAGCAACATTGGCCACTGAAATTTTCAATAATGTTCCAATGTTAAAACTTACCCATGAAGAGAGTTTTGTGTTAGGGAATAGTATGAATAATGCATTGTAATACCTAGTTCTAGCCACGTGGCAAAAGAGATTTTAGGTTCAAAATGCCCCGTTAAAAGAAGATATGAGATCATTTGGGACCCCTAGCCAATTTGCCACAAGGAAGATTTCTTGTTCATTCAATTTCAGCCTTTAAATGCCTCAACTACACGGCTATATGCATGCTTAATATATTGGACAAATATTAATATGAATAGTATGACAAGTAGGAAATTACAAGCAACAGTTTAAAACGTTGAGTTTCTATTTTCCTCATCTAACAGTACTAGAGCTTCAATGTCTTAATTTGTCTCCTCACCATCAATTAAACTGAAGGTGCAAAAGCAGTTTAACTATCATATAGGGGATTTATCTTTTACCGGCAATTAAAATGAAGAATGGTTCAAGTCTAAGAGCAGAATTTCTGGTTTTTTCTAATTAATTTAATTTATAGATAACTCTCCCTAATAATTAGTTTGGTGTCATTTGTATTGCGATTGGTTTCCTGCTTTCTTTTTAAGGTTGTGAATGATTAAATTTCCTCCTTAGTTACCTTTAGTATAGAGCATACATGTTGCCAGTGAAGAAAATCTGAAAAGAAATGAAGGTCGCAAAACGAGTAGAAGATCGATAGAAAAGAGAAATAAAGAATCAAGTTATATCATAATAACAACTAGAGTTAGTAAAACCAAAGGATCAGCCAAGATATGCTGGATCCAAAATATACAAAATCACGGGTGAGTAAAGTGACATTTGCACGGTTGCAATTGTCTTTTTTTCCTTTCTATCTATCTTGATCATGCAAATGCAACTTCTCTACACAGTACGTACTAACTTGCCATCCTATCATACTCATATGAGCTCAAATTATCTATATATTGTCATTTTTATATAATTAGCTAGATTAATCAGATGTTGGGTTCATTAATATATTTATTAATCTGTTAAATTCTTTCATTAAGTTGGATGTTATTTAATTTTAAACATTTCTGTAATTTCTCTAAATTAAATCTCTTTCCAGCTTCCCCTACAATCTCTCCTTTCTCTCTCCCAATCTTTTGTGAAGCTACTCCCATATCATTCATGTCTCCAGTCTTAATTTATTCCTAAAATTCACCTAGCTTATCTGTCTATATGTTATCTAACTAGCTCTCTCATACAATCTCATCACTCTCTTTAATTATATAACATCTCAACCATCTATACTTAATAAATTCTACATAACTTATCTACTACTCTATCTTTTTTTTTTCAACAAATTAAATAAATTAGTAACTTCCTACTCTCTTTTCATTTGGAATCTTAGTGTGCATTTAGTTCATAGGAACAAGGGTCTGGAATCAGAACTGGAATCGTCCAATTGGGCATAAAATGGAATTCAAAGTTTCATTCCTAGCAGAATGGCATTCCCCTATTTTAGGAAATGGCCATTCCTAGCTACCTCCAGCTGCTCCTCTCAAATGAGAATCTCATTCTAATCGGCCAAAAGAAAAAACAGTTGATTTAAAAACCCTCCAACCCCTATTTCTCTTTGTTTTAACGCCAATTCTCTTTGGAAGTCATGCTTATCTTATAGGATCTGATCGTGATTCTTATCTAAACCAAACAGATGAGGGAATATGCAAAGGAAATTTGGATCCAATTTCAAATGAAAGTCAAACTGAGACTTAAAGTTTCCATGAATTTTGTGATTAAAATTTACAAAAACACAAAAATAATGGTTTAATCTTCTCAATGGTAGAATTAAATGTTATCGTTGCAACTAATTATGGACTCCTTTTTCTTTTTTAAATTATATATTCCGTGCATTGAAACTTGGAAGTAATTAAATATGTAGTTAGGCCCACAAAAATATCTAAATATGACTTTAGGGCAAATGAAATAAGAAAAGATAGGGGTCACGGGCCTGATTTATCTGAAGAATATTTTTAAGTAAAATGAGTTATGTAATTTGGATTATCTATCTTAAATCAAATCAAGTTCAAGGAATCATGGCTCCATATGAAAGAAAAATAATCAATTGTTCAATAGAGTAGAGTTTAAAATAACTAATATCGGGACCGACAGACTAGCAAATTGCCGAGAAGGACTTCTTAATGTGGACCCTTTAATTTGTTTATTTATTCATAGTAGAGAAGTGGCCAAGTGGGTCGTTTTCATTTTTCAAATTAACATGGTATTCTTTTGCCGAAAATATGCCTACCTTTTTCCATGGCTTAGGTGCCGCCTCAAGTATGAGCCAACAGTACAGTAGGGACAAAACTGTCATACTTGTAAGGTACGAATGTGTACTGAGTGGTGTCCTGCGCACCCCGTTAACAGAAAAAGAGAGATGAAAAGATATCATGTATGAATTCATGAGTGTTGAGTGAGCTTGCCCAATGCCCACCATCAATCATTCAATCACAGACAAGGGAAGAACCTTCCGGTTCCAGCTGTGACATAAAAAAGACCAAAGGCGACCCCAATCCATGAAGCTCTCTCAATTTCAACCATAAATTACTACACGTCTACATTGAATCAATTAATGCGGGAACCTTTGGGATGGTATTGGTCTAATGGTCTGGTCGGATATCTTCACATACGGGTCCCTCCCACTTGATGCCTATTTGCTGGGTTCTTCTGCCCAGCTGCAGCACGCGACGTACATCACCAATACCACACTGTCTACGTAAATTCCAACTTGTACAACATTACATTACGTACCCGAATTGAGATCAATTCCTCACAAGTGCTCCTCACGGTCATTTCCCATCCTATATTGGAAGAATTCGGATCGGCTGTTCAGCGGGATGTGGAATCAATAATGAGGTTCCACTACGCTAGTAGTAAATTTATGGGCCCCATCGTAAAGGTGAGGTCCATGTATTTAAATTCTGGCGTGAAACTTTATCATTGATTCCACAGTCTATTAGACAGTTAAATTGTTCAGTTAAACCTTATTTTTATCGGAAACATCTTCTCATGAATAATATATACAAATAAGAAAAATATTCTCAATCTGCGATCAGGACATGCTGTAAAGTGGTGTGAGACATGCTCTGTGGAGAGAAGATCCAGTCTCTACGTACCCATGTGGCCTTACTAACCCCAAATATAATCCATCACCTACAATATAACACATCTGACATTTTTTTTTTTGCCAATTTCTTTTATATGGAAGCGGGTTTAAGAGAATTTGACAATTTTTTATTTATTTATTTTTATTTGCTCTTCACACTTAGAGAATGCACCTCACTGAAATTGTGTTTGTGCATTGGGAACATCTCTCCATGAATGATAATTTACAAGTATGGAGATGTTTCAGATGTATGCATGACTAGCTCTTTGTGAGATTGGCGTGAGACATTCTGTTAGGAGCAAACCCCAATTGGGTTTCTTAAGATGTATTAAAGTGTCTATTCATTTGCATTGAATTTTGATATATAATGTCTATGAACTTATAATAATTACTTTAAGAGATAGTGTTAAAATTAGTGAATTTTTCTCTGAACAATAAGAGATGTATCACATTATTGCCTAAACTATTAAAAGCTTCAAATGCCCCCCAAGCTTTTCTATGTGTATCAAATATTCTCCTCAATCCATTAACCTTCGGTCAGAAAATTGGAGGGAGAAGGGTCATGCACCCATCACGTGACCTTCTAAGCTTTATAAAATACCAAAATTACCTTATTTCTTCCCTTGAGGCTTCAGTTTTGGCTTGCAGTGATCGAAAGGATTTGGTTTTTCATGAGTGTAGAATTCAATCGGGAAGTCAAGTAGAGCTTACTTAGGGATGAAGGCTGTACTTCTAGACAATGTGGTTATTTCAAAAATATCTTTCACTCGTTCTTCAAAAAAATTCTTAAGTCCAAAGACTGAAATCCTTCGGCAATAATTAAGTATGTTTTGTTTTGGAGACTATACCTCTAAACTAACAATTGAAGCTTGAAGGTGTGCCCTGATAAGGAATCATAGTTCGTTGAGCATCTAGAGTTGTAAGAACAATAGCCGTACTCGTACCCATTGTTTCATCCTTTATAGGTGTGGAGAGAAAATTGGCATTTGCTCATTAGTGCAGTTTAGTTTTTGCCAATGTATCCGTAAAACCCACCCAAGGGATGCGATTTCTTCCCACACTGTCCACCATTGTTATGTTTAATTACGGGTGGCCACGAGTTGAATTTTTCATGAGCTATTCGAGTTCAGCTCAATTTATTGGACGAAGATAAGAAGATAAGAAGTCTCGCGACCAATAGCTCTAGGCTAATCTGCTTGACACCAATTGCGATAGCAATTGGCTAGTTCGTTCTGATATCAACTGTCACGGGGGTAGTTTTACAGTGGAAGAAACCTGTACGGCATCCAGACCAAGGTAGGCCAGGACAAGCCTTTGTGTGCTTAGAGGCTAGGAGTTGCCCGATGAGATGGCTCCACCAAGGTGAGTAGCACTGGATCATGACCTCAAGTCGCATGGTCGGGGCACTAGGCTGGCTCTGGCCGGTCCATGGGAGGCACCACTTACGTGCTAAAGGGGGACGACCATGATGTGAGGCGACTATGCGCCGAAGAGGTGACTTGGCACCGATGTGAAGGGTCTCCTGTATGCCGATGATGATGGGCACCTGTGTGCCATATTGATAGGCAACCGCATGGGCTGGAACACACCAATGCGCTAGAGGCAACATGGTAGCTCACTCAGCTTGGGCAATGGGCTGGCGTGGTAAAGGGTCATGCTTGAGCCAGGCCCGCATGCCAAGCCTCCCTTGAGTGTCGGTAGCGCAGTGTCGGTCCATGCATTGTCCCCATGAGCATGTGTGCGCCCATGAGGAACCCTGGTAGCCATGCTAGCCATTAACCCTAGTAGCCATATAGATTGCAGAAATAATGAAACTCCAGCTGCTCCTCAGCCCACCATGGAGTTATTAGGCCACAGACATCGAGAAAAGCGGCCCCCCAGCTATTTACAGGACTTTGTCACTCACTCTGCTCGTCATTTAGACCCCTCCGCTGTTTCTCCCGCATCATCGCAGTCCTCAGGTACTCCTTATCCCATAACTCATTATGTGACGTATGATAATTTTTCTGTGAAACACAAACATTTCTTAGCAGCTGTTACTGCAGGCCGAGAACCTACTCGTTTCTCTGGGGCAATGATTGATGCTCGATGGCGCGAGGCTATGTGCCAAGAGATACAGGCTTTGGAAGACAGTGGGACATGGACCTTGGAAGACCTCCCACCTGGATAAAAGGCAATCGGGTGTAAATGAGTCTACAAAATCAAGTACAACTCTGATGGATCCATTGAAAGATTTAAAGCACAGTTGGTAGTCCTGGGCAACACTCAAGTTGAAGGTCTTGATTATAACGAGACCTTTGCCCCTATGGCTAAAATGGTTACAGTTCGAACCTTCTTAGCAGTTGTTGCGGCCCAACATTGGGAATTGCATCAGATGGATGTCCACAATGCTTTTCTGCACGGTGATCTCCATGAGGAGGTCTATATGAAACCTCCTCCAGGTTTTTCGGCCTCTGGGACTGGAAAGGTATGCAAACTTCAGAAATCTTTGTATGGTCTGCGACAAGCCCCCCGGAACTGGTTCTCTAAGTTAGGTGCTGCCTTGAAAATTTTTGGATTTGAATAGTCCAATTTCGATTATTCCTTATTTACATATCGCAAGAATGGGGTTGTCTTGCACGTCCTGGTTTATGTTGATGACTTGATCGTTGGTGGGAATAACTCAGAGTTCATACGTAAATTTAAGCAGTACATGAACCGATGTTTTCGCATGAAGGCCTTGGGTGTTCTTAAATATTTTTTGGGCATCGAAGTGACTCGCGGACCATCGGGGATATTTCTTTGCCAAAGAAAATATGCACTTGATATTATTACAAAAACTGGCTTATTAGAATCCAAACCTGCTCACTTTCCTATTACTCAGAATCATAAACTTGCCATTGCTGACGGGGCACTCCTGGATGACCCTGAACGATATCGACGTCTTGTGGGCCATTTGATTTATTTAACCATTACACGACTAGAGCTTAGTTATTGTGTCCATGTCCTGACTCAATTTATGCAGAGTCCTCGTGTTGATCATTGGGATGCGGCCTTACTTGTGGTTCGTTATCTGAAAGGACATTCTGGTTAAGGAATATTTTTGCGCTCTGATAGTGATCTGCAACTACATGCCTACTGTGATTTCGATTGGGCGAGTTGCCCTCTCACTCGTTGCTCTCTTACTGGGTATTTTATCATGTTCGGACATTCCCCCATCTCCTGGAAAACTAAGAAACAACATATTGTCTCTCGTTCCTCTGCCGAGGCTGAATACCGGTCAATGGCTACTGCCAGTTGTGAGTTGAAGTGGCTAAAAGGTCTGCTATCATCTTTGGGTATCTCTCATCCTCAACCTATACGTCTGTTTTGTGACAATCAGGCTGCTCTGCACATTGCCGCGAACCCTGTTTTCCATGAGCGGACCAAGCATATTGAAGTTGATTGTCATTTCATTCGCAATGAGCTCCAAGCCAACACTATTGCACCTGCCTAGGTTTGTACGAGTGAACAACTTGCCGACATTTTCACCAAGGCCCTCGGACAACAGCAGTTTGATTCCTTCCTTCCCAAGTTGGGCATTCGTAATCCTCATGCACCACCTTAAGGGGGAGTATTGGACGAAGATAAGAAGATAAGAAGACTCGCGAGAATCCATTAGAAAGTTTGTTTTAGAAAGTTTTGGGGAGCCACCGCCGTTTGTATATAAATACCATAAGGATCAATGGAAGAAGGACATCTTGGAGCTTCCGAAATTTTTTACAATTCGATCTAAATTGAGCTTCAAATCAAATTCAACCCTAATATAGTGACATGCCAAACCAATAGGGTTAAAATGGTCATTTTCCTCTCGCGGTTAATACCAATTACATGTGAATGTTTGGGAGGGTATCTGCAACTTCACATAGTTTAAGTAGTGGCACATCCCCCATTCTTTACCCTTATAATTATTTCAAACAAGTTCAAAGATTAATTAATTAATATAATTCATTATTAGGTATTAATAAATAATTAACATTAATTTAATAATAATAATAATTATTATTATTATTATTATTATTAAATTAATTAATTAATTAATTACAAGGTACCTCGATTTATAGAAAGAGAGACGGAAGAGGAGGAGAGAAATTTAGAAAAAAAAAATTAAAAGATTATGTTTTCTTACGGGTAAAGTTCGTATGTTAAGTTTGAATATTTACTTTGAGCGGATTAATCTAAAGAGCTTTGAAAATGTAGGTACGGGAGATTTTTAGCTTTCAGAAATAAAAGGTATCAAACGAGGCCTGTGGTTGTTATAGTAATGTTTTAATGAGGCTGCTTGGTTGCAGAATTGGCATGAAACTTTAAACTTAATTAAGTAGAAGCCTTACGGGTTATGGACGTAATTTGTCCTTGTTTAGCATGAACATAGGAGAAGTAAATTATATATATCTATATATATATAGAGAGAGAGAGAGAGGCATTTTGTGGTTTATTAATTATTGTAAGGTAATGGATTTGGACTCTGACGAAATAGGGCTGTAAGACACAATTCTATAGAGATTCCAAAATAGTTAGTTTTGACATCAATTTCATGTATAAATTCAAATACAAGAAAAATGAAGACAAATTCAAATAAAATTGATTTTTTTGTATATTTGAAACAAAAGGAATTCAAACTCTTTGTATTTGAAACTCTTACAAAAGAGATAAAACCTCACATTCTCTCTTGATTGTGCTTCTTGAAATTTAAGGATTTGAATTGAGTTAAAACCGATGGTCAAATGATGTGTTCCCGTATTTTAAAAAATGACGAAGATTGCTTCCTCCAATTGGGCTTTGAAGCTTGATCAAAAGAAGGATTCTACAAAAACTTTGAATGTATTATAGCTTTGCTTTTCAGAAAGTTGTGGATGTATTTCCTCCTTTTCCAAGAGTTTTCTAACTTCACTTAGTTTCTTCTTGACTCCCCAAAAAGTACCCTCCCTTTTGATGGGACCCCTTATTTATAGATTTCTTGGTCTCTTCTCTCAGTCCCTTTGATTAAGAATTTGATTAGCTCTCTTTACCTTTTTGGAGAGTGAAAGGTTGTAATTATTGCCATTATTGGAGAGAATAATTTATCATACATTATTCTCTCTTCAATCATTAACTAGTTTCCATCTATAAGAAGATGCGTTTTGATTGTCTAGAGATTTGATTGGCTCTAGTTATCTTTCATAAAGAAAAAGAATTGGTAATTTATCATTTATAGAGAGAATGGTTTTTAATCAATTATTCTCTCTTTAATTATTGACTAGATTTTTCATCTTTTGGACTTGAGATGGGTTCTAATTGGATTATTTCCATAAACCAATAGGATTTATAATTTATATTTGAATTTGAACTCGACTTCATAGTGGGTTCCAGATAGACCATTCCATTATACTAATGAATTTACGAAGGCAAAACCCAAGTATTAAGGCCCATGCACATATTTGAGAGTATGAGACATAGTCCAAATAGAAAAACTCATATTAGGGCCCATAAGCAAATTTGAGTTTATGGGGGTAGGGCCCATTTAATGTCTATAGGTAGTGAACAGAACGTGTAGAAGTGAGAGAATGTGAAGAATGAATGGTGGGGAACAATTGATAGGTATTATCTAATACAACTCCTAGCTTATAAAGATAGGTACTATAGTGTATTCTTCTTCTTCTTCCTCTTCTCTTTAACCATTTGTTATTAGAATTCTGGTAATTTATTATGTGATAGCTTTTAAAAAAATATCATACCATAATATGGCTTTGATCTCAAAATTAAATATATATATATATATATATATATATATATTTCAATTCATGCAATTATTGTTTTGCTTTTTTGCTCAATTTGTTGGACACAATTGCATCGTATAGGACAATAATCAAATGAAGGGAGAATATCTGCTTGAAAGTGATTTTCTTGTCATTATTTTGATATTTATGCTTAGCTAGTAATAATTTAATATGCCAGGAGTAAGTTATGTACTAATATTGAATCATTGATTAGGAGAGGACTTACATTTTGGCAGGATATGTTTCCAGAAGTATATGTTTTACGGTGTCCTTCCCATACTAGGACAAACTTAAAAGAAAATTGTAAACTTATTTTGTGTTTTACTAAGTAGCTTGTGATTAGCTTGATTGGCTTTTCTCTGGAGAAAGTTGGTGATTGGTGAATGCCGGTTATGGGCCAGAGTGGACCCATTTGAAATATAATACTAAATCAAGCAAATCCAGAACAGGCGGGGAGCTTTGAATGATTCACAATCCACCATTACCCATGAAGGACTGTTCTAGCCAGTGTAAATGGGCCGGTCCACCTTTGCCCCCACCCATATACACTCTCTCCATCTATATATTATGAATTAATAAGAGTAACAGCCTATTGGTAGTCACCAATCACCATGACAATGGATCATCTAGTAAAGCTACAAACTATGACATGAAAATCCCTGTCTATATATGCTCTTAACCAGTGTTTTGGTTGTCACTATCAACGGCGGTTTGAAAACAATGCTCTGCTCTCAGTATGTAATTAATTATCTTGAAAAAAACAAAAAGACACTTAGCACTGGGTGATAAAGGCTTGTTTGGGAGTTCTTCAACATTGATTGGGCTGTGTTGACTGAAGGTCCCAGAAGCTACAGAAAATAGTTTTTCTAGCTCATGTAAACTTATTTTTGGGTTTCTGTGTGAGGCCTACCTACCTTATAATGCTAAAAGCCACTGCATTAAAGCCCTCCTAAACGGGCATTCCAAATGCGATGCAGCAATAGTAATTAGATGTTAATTAGATTAGCATTCCATAACCTGTATAGGTATAAATATTTTTTCTAGTATTTTTTATGATCACCATGTTGTTATTGATAGATTCATGAGACAATAACATCCAGCTGCACACTGAAACAGTGAAATTCAGAGATTTCTGCTTGATGAATAGTTTATCCCAACCTTTCCACATGGTATGCTAATATAACCAATCAATAACAAAACCAGCTGTGATTGATTAAATTTATTCATTATAGGTGAATCCATCAATCAAATCAAGGGAATTCAAGAAGACTTATCCCAACTAATTCTTCTCCATGCAAGGCCGCCGGGCCACTCTTTCATCTTTATCATCAAGCAAAAGAAAAAAAAAAAAAATAGTGCAAATCAGGAGGATGCTGAAGTGTGAAAGAAACATAGAGGAGACACTGCGAGGCTGGGAAAGCAAGTAAGGCAATTAATTAGATGATGAAGGATAGAAACAGCAACCACCGAAAGACCAGTTCGTAGATTAATTTAATTAGTAATATTATTATAGATAAAAAGAGGGAGGGGTTGAAGAGAAGAAGACATTGGCCTGGTCGGGCGTTGGGGCCCTTGGAACTTGGAAGGCAGAGACAACCTCTCGTGAAGAGGTCGGGTTCTTTTACATATACATCCAACCACAGGTCCTAGTTTCAATTTACATGCATTGAGCCGGTTGATTAATTAATACGTAGCAGTTGGATTTGGTCTCATTCCTTGTTCCCACCCTAACTAACCCCCACTACTCTTTATTATTATTCCCAAACTCTCAACCATTACTTTATATCAAAGCTTTTGTATCTTCTAATTAAACCAAAAGCAATAGCAATAGTGACAATTTGAATGTAGGAATAAATTAATAAATACATAATCAAACCCAGTGGCATGAAGAACAGTCTTTGTTTATAGTTATGTTCCTTTCTATTTGGGTAAGTACATTTATCTATTTGGGCAAGTATTTTTAATAAAATTTGTCTAAATAAATGAGACTAGGGTATTATTTATTTGGGTAAATACATTTACCACCTTATAATAGGGTATCAGTTATCCAAATTGTTTACCCACCTTCTCGTATATTTACTTATCGTGAGACCCAATATAATACTAAATGAACGCATGGATCATTATCTATCCAGTGTTTTGGCACTTTTTTCGGACCATCTTCTTTTAGTGGGGACGTGGCCTTTTTCTTGTCGCATGCTTTGGAAGGAGTTTACTTTTGCAAGATGACTGTTATGTTCAAGCCTGGGTGAGACAATGGTTGGCTTTGCCATGGAAGGGGTGAGACAACTTTCAAATCTGAAATTTTTAGTTGCATTTGCCATGAAAGGGGTGATTTTGGCAATTTTTTCTGTGTATCCCCGTTTTTGAGAGTTTCTTGTGGAGTTTTGACTCTGTTAGAGGTTGGTCCTCCTTTATTGGTGTTTCCTTCTTTTTGCGCTGTTTGCAGAGCGCTTACAAGAATTTCCTGGTGCTCAGGATTTGTTGCAATCTGTATTGGGTTTATCTTTTATTTTTTTTGTTTGTTGATTGTACACTCTCATGGATTGTATTTGAGATTCTGAGTATTGTTAATGAAATTAGCCTTCCGGCTCCGCTAAATATTACAAAACAAACAGGGCCTAAATGTCACAGAATTCCTGGTTCCAGTCTTTTACTGGTCTTTGAAAGGATGGGAATGAACTTGGTTCAATATAAACATGAACATATGCGGACTTAAAAATGAATAAAGAAGCTAGTGTCCAATTTTCAAATCAAAGCAATAGGTGAAGCTTTAATATAATTGGGGGGGATTTGTGATTTATCCACTAACTAAAACCAATGAGGATATATATGGAGTGCTGATAATGCATGTCCCTCACGGAAATGCAATTTAAGCTTTCGTTTCGTGTTTATATATGTTATCACCTAAACATATATATATATATATATATAAGTAGTAAAGACTAAAATACATACAGTTGACAACAGCAATAGCAATGATTTCCAAACATTGAAAACCAAACACGAGTAGTGTTGCAGCTGCATGCACACAGACAAGGGAGTCTGAATTTATTCATATATATCAAAGTAAACAACATGACTCAAAAAAATAAAATGAAGATGAACTCACATATGCATTAATTTATACTATTAAAATAGTCTTTTTAATTTTTCTTTGAATTCTATACAATATTTGATACGAAAAATAATATGCATCTTAGCTTGTATATTAGTTGTTCATTTATGTCAACTAAACCAAGAAATAAAAAGAAAATATTACGTGCAAGTGTCATTCAACAGTCCAGAATCCAACGCATGTCTGATGCGAATATTTTATTTTTTATATATGTTTAATATGACTTAAAAAAGAAAAAAAGAAGAAGAAAATGGGGAAGGGGTTTACAAACTCCTAGGCTCGATTTCCAAGAAGTATAAATACAAATATTTAAAGTGCAAAATCTTGTATTTTATGTTATTTTATATATACTTGTATTATACATATTTGTATTTGCATTCTTTTCAAATTGAGCCTTAGGCTCAGTTTGGAAGGAGTACAATTACAAATATATAAAGTATAAAACCTTGTATTTTATATGTATTTATACTTTACACATCTGTATTTGTATTCCTTCCAAACTGAGCTTTTAATTCTTCCTTTTCTCACCAAAAAATAAGGCCATTACAAGATGTGGAAATGATCGAACAAAGCATTCCCATTCGCAAACATGGGCTTCAAAATTAGACGAGATGCTGTTAGAACAAGCCCAAGATCCGTTGTTGATGAGATGATACATAGTAAACTAATAAGAAATCGGGATTCAACTAATATAGTATAGATATTGATTTCTTTTATTTTACTAGTAAAGTGAAAATGTGAAAATGTTAATAATTCTATTACCACCAGTTCCTACATGCACGATACAACCTCTGTGCGTACATATACATAAATAAGTAGAACCACAGAAAAGAAGCACTACTTTAATCAAAGTTCTGCTTGCAATTTTCTTTGAACACAATAATAAACGGCAATTTTACAAAGTATACTATCATGGAAATGGAGAATACATAAATTCCAACAGGAGAAAAACCTGAAACGAAGACAAAAGTCTAGCCAAAGAAACACAAACAAACAAAAAAAAAGGGTATAATACCCTATCTGGTTGGTTCTACATAGAATGAAGTGAACTGAACAACTTCCTGAAATTGCTATTTTATGATGCACATAAAATGACTGGAAAATGAACATTTTGCAAAAAGTGGTAACTAATTGTAGGAGAATGGTGGAAACTGGAAAGACAGTTCACCAAGTCCCTATTGATATTAGCACCAGTGTAAATTAGATTCATCAATGACAGACAGCGAATTCGATACAGCAATGATTCAGCTGGTAATACCCAATGTATAAAATATTCACCGAGCAAGAAAAAAGATGTATTAATTTCCAAAATTTGCGAGGAAACTACTGTAGCAAAATGGCCTTGGGATAGAAGAAACTTTCTCAATGCAGTAAACTAGCATAAAAAATTTTCAGTTGCTGAATTCTCCCGACATTTCTCTTGCAGCCTTTACAGCGGATCGATACTCGCTTTAACATTGAACTAAAGAGATATTCTCACTGGCACATAGTTGCATACAACTGTTTCTGTTTGAACACTGAACAAAGACAATCTTTTTAGTTCTTGGATACAGAAAAAGAAATTCCTCTACACATTTCTGGCCTGATTCTTTATAAAAACCGCAATGAAAACTGAAAAGAGAATAGCCACCCTGTTCATAGTTTATACTTTATACTTTATGATGATGATAAAGGTTAAGGTACCTTTTGGTAAAACTATGTACTTCTCTTTGTATCAAAAAAAAAAAAACTATGTACTTCTCCAAGGGTACCAACTTTAATTTAATTATGAAAATTGGGGATGTGCCCAAATCAACCTCCTACCTCCCAAATCCCAATTGGTTTCATAGAAACAGCATAGCATAATATATACATAGCGGAAATACCAAACCAGAGGGTAGTTTGCAGTTGGCACACTCGCATCTGCGTTCATCTCCCAGTGAAAACTGAAAAGTCGGCCTTGAACAAAGAACAAATTCGGTAAATAGATTTAGATCTTAATATCTTATGTCAAATAGAACAAACCATTACACCAAAAAGAAAAAAGAAAACCCAATGGAATGATATGGTGATCAAGTGAAAACCATTCCTAAAACAAAAAAAGAACACCCTAACCTTAACCCTATGGCTATGAAACGTCATCGTCTATGCTACTAGTACACGACCGACTTCCGAGGTTGGTTGGCCTCACCATCCTCAAAACAAAGTGAGAAAACCCAAGAGTTTTTACGAGATACCATGAATGATTTTTAATGTCACAAATCCCACCTCCCAATGGAAGTACAGTAAAAAGTGATGAGGAATGCTTTACATGCAAATAATTAAACTATACATCTCCCACATGTAACTGTGTATCAAAGATGATTGATCAATGATCAGCCAATGTCATCTTATGTCTGTGCACCCATATATCTACTTCCAGGATAAAAAGCATCAAAACTTAGACCAGGTTGATCCGTCAGTAGGTTTGTCAAAAACGGCACAAATCCCCTATCTACAAAAATCTCCACCACTGTTTGCCATGAGGACCTATTAATTGGCCTTGTTGCTGGCTAATGGTTGTTCTTTGGTTTTGAGGAAAAAAATCTGCTGAATCCACGTGAATGTCTCTCTGGCGTCAGGGCAGATGAAGAAGAGGAAGCTGACCTGGTAGGCCTGTGCTTTGGACGCCTGGAGCTGATTGGCGATCTCATGAGCATATTAGCTTCAGTGTCAGATGGACTAAATATGGAATTATATGCATCTGATGGGGACTCTCCACCCAATCTGCTTATGTTAGAAACAGATGTTTCCATTTCAGTGTGATCAAAGTCTTGTGAACTATGCATGCCTCGCCGGTTCAAGCCACTAGAAATTGACCCATCTTCAATGAAACCTTCATCTCTCTGATGCATTTCGTTGTATGGAGAACCTGCAAATTCCACTGAAGGCCGCATAGATTTCAGCTGCCTGCCTAGGAGAAATATGGTCTCTTGACACTCTGCTAGCTTTTCTGCTGCAGCTGCTATCTCTCTCTCCTATGATGACAAAGCAAAAGAATAGTTCAAGTTCATACATCTCTTTATCAGCCTTAAGGATAGAATCGAGATGCAAAAGTGTGCAACAACAATGAACACAAGAAAAAAACCATAGTTGCATGCGAGCATCTGTGCATGTTATTTTTCATAGCTTTCTTTTTATTTTTTACCAATTGTTGGGTAAACATTAACCCCGGCAAACCTTCCAGAAAACAAAAACCCTAATACAAACAATCACATTGTGGAATACAAGCAATAGTGCAGTAAATACAATGTGCAGTCATGTACCTTGGTAGTTTTCCTACAGCAGCACTCAGATTGATAACCAACCAAATAGTTCCTTATATATTAATGTTAAACAATTCCAAAAAAAAAAAAATCAACAACAAGAAACCCATAATATGCTCTGAACAGAAAGAATTGGTTCCAACCAAAAGCTAATTTGATGGTCCCAACTAACAAGTGCATACATCAATGGGGAAAAATGTAAGATAAAAAAATGTGTTAGAAGTGGAAAAATAAATGATAAAAAAGGGGCATGGAGGAACCCTAGTAGAACTTAGAATTCATGCCATCTCATTTGTCCTCTATCAGTATTTACCATGGTGATTAAAGAGTGTCAATTTCCTAATCCTAATTAGGCTCAATTAATCTAATTTATTAGATTCACCACAGCTATATCTGTTTGCATTCCATATGCATAACCCTATTAAGATGCTAATTGTTATTTGCAGCAGTGCTTTCAGAAAACTGCATCAAACAGTTGAATTGTTCAATGCATCAACTCTTCCCAAGAAAGGTTCAGTTTAAACCAGGTCAATCACCAATAATTTTATGTCAAAACCATCTAGAATTGAGGAAACTTATTCATACTGATTTTTTTAATTGCATTTATGTCTATTTAAATATGTCTCTCATTTTATTTTTACTTTTTAATGTTCATTTCTGTCCATAGTTTTGTATAGTTGAAACAAGAACATTAGATCAGATGATCATGTCTACCAGTCCCAGCAGTTTGACATATGACCAGATTTATAAAATATTGACTTTAACATGACTTCATGGAAAATCCAACACAACACATGTCAAATTTAGGCATATGGGCATAGAAAGAAAATGACTACAACAGGCTCTAATTGGCACGTTAGGATGTCAGTAATATGATGCCCATATGTGGTCAACCAGATTTATAGACAAAGCTTAATATCCACCAAGAAAATGTGTATTGCGTGGGACAAAGAATTTTTCCATGCTTGCACTCACTTATGGTTCATGAAATGTACAATTCTGAAGTATGGACAATCTATGACCTTCATTGCATGAATTAATTTTCTATGAATTGAAGTATAATGGTCAGGTAAATAGATTTCCTAATGACTAGTACATGTGGAATCAATATGGATTGATAACTAAGAAGCGAGTGCATCACCAGTCCAGATGGTTTCCTCTCTGATCAATAGTCTGGATTGGGCAGTTCACCCATCTATGTGTATGCAATAGCCATTTCAAACACTCAGATGCACTACTACAAATATGTGTGATACATTATACTCCATACCTGTTTGGTCTTGATATCAATATCAACAGCAGAATTTGATGAACACTTGGAGCAGGTCTCATTCCTTAAAGAAATAGAATAGAGTATGTCAGAAACAAAACAAAATGAATCAAGCATCAGCTAGCTATTATATAGAGGAAACATGGCCAAAGCCTAGTTGAATTGGCTAGAATAAGACAAAAGAAAATGCTCCAAGAAGCAATTCTGTGACTCACCGTTTTAATTGCTCTTCAAGATCCTTGCATTTAGCCAAAGCATCCTGATGATTCATCTTTTCTTCTTGAAGTTCATTTTCTAAAGTCTCTGCTTTGGCATGCAGAAGATTAACTTCAGCTTCTAACTCCTCTGCACGTGTTTCAAGTGACTTGTAAGATTCAGCCATACATTTCAACTGTGTATCTGCCAAACTGTTCATTTTTTGAGAAGAAGCCAATTGTGATTTAAGTTCAGCAAGAAGTTGTTCTGTTTCCTGCAACTGGAATTTTGTATGTTCCAGATTCTCAGTACACCTCTGGAGATCCATTCTCATACTGTCTTTTTCTGATTTCAATTGTTCCAACTCCTCAAATGAGCATTTGCATGATGTGGACCTCAATCCAAAGCCTGGGATAAAGCTTCCTTCTTGAAGAACCTCAGGATCAGAAGTAGAGTGAGGAATGTCAGAACAACCATTAGGAAGCCTCTCTCTCACTGTGTCATCCTGAACTACCTTGTTTTCTAGTAAAGTTACCTTGTCTATACAATCAGAGTTGTTGCTTTCTCCTTCATTTCCCTTGTAACCCAGGACACTAAAGCTTAATTCACTTGCTTTGGCTAAAACATGAGAAAGATCAAGAATGAAGTTGACCAAACTCAATTTGTTGCATAGAACCTTGTCAACAGAGGCAGAGAATTCCTCAATTTTTTGACACAATCCTTGCCCATCAGGAGACCTGTCCTGCACGGCCATAATAGCTTCTTTGCCCAGTGATGTTACAAAATCATGAATCTTAGAAACAGCAGTTGCCAATTCATGTTCTATAGTATGCTCAGTATCTTTGACCAGTTCTTTGTCTTCAATAAGAGAGATCTCACTCTCCACACTTTCCCCAATATCTTGAGGGCAGGGCTCTTTGTTGCAAATACAATCTGCAGACTGGGATTCCTTCAATCTACAACTAAGAGATTTCTGAGGTAGAGACTCTTGAATATCCTGCACAACATTCTTTATATCCTCTAAAATCTTCTTGACATTTGCATCCTTAGGTTGAGACTCAAGAATCATCAAAATTCTTGATTGGAGCTGTGAAAATGGAACTTGAACGGCAGAAGATTCAATCTCCACTACTGGCATTTCCACATTAGATGAATCCTGATCTCCTGATGCATCAGCACCTGTCTGCTGTTCCGTGTTAAGATCCCCACCCTTCATACTATCAACAATAGCATTATCCTCTGTGTTTTCAGCCTTCTTATCAGTAAAACCATCACGAATGGAGATGCCACCATTGGACTCAGTTGATAGACATGCTAACCTCTCCATCTCAAGAAAGTCATCCATAAGCTCCAAGTGATTTGTACTGTCAGCCTTGTTAATCTTGTCAACATTCCTTTCCTTCTTGAAATGGGAGAGTTCAGAAATCAGTGCTGTAGCCCAAGACTCAGCACAACTTCCATCCTCATCAATTCCATCTTCGGACATGGATGTCAAACTAGGAGGGTTGCTTGCATTTTGACATAAGGAGCCTTCGATAGGAATTTTGGCTACCTGCAACTGTGCTTCTAAGCTTCGAAGCCGGCTGGTGGTTTTAGCACACGTGTTTCTTGAAGCTTGCAACTCACTGTTACGCTTGGCAAGAGCTTCTTTCAGCATCTTTGTCTCTTCCTCCATTGCCAATAAACGTGCTGTGAGAAATTCAGTCTCTTTCTGGGATTGATGAACATTGTCCAGGGAAAACTCGGAGAGTTGGCTAGGACTTTTTACAGGAGATCTCCGTAATCGGGTTTCCCCATGGTCCCTGCCCAAATTCTCAACTTCCAGCTTCATTTGAGCTAATGCAGCAGGGCCAGGCAACTTCTTTCGAACAAGGCCACGCAATCTTTGGCATTCTGCTTCGAGCTTAGCAATTTTCTTCACACCTTCTAAATGCTGCTTGTTAGCTACCTCTGCAGACCTCATACTCATATTCTTTTCTTCATTCCGAATTTCAAGCTCCTTGGAAACTATATGGTGCTCATACTTAAGTGAACTTATCTCTTTTTCACATGACTGTATGTTGGCCTTTAAAAGTTCAATCTCAGCCTCCGCTTGGGATTTTTCCTCACTGATCTTCATCAGCATGTTGGAACGCTCTTGCAGTGACCTTGAAATTGCAGCATTCTCAGCAGAGGACCTACGAAGTTCTTGCTCTAAATCCACAATCTTTGATTCAAGATCAAGCTTGATCTTGTCCCACAACTTTGTTTTTGCAAGAACAACATCATGTAATTTCTGCTCATGTTCTTCCTTCAAATTTCTTATCTGCCTCATGCACTCTTTGAGAGCGCCATCTAGATGAGATGCTTTATCTTCAGCAGTAAGCTTCAGAAGGGTAACAGATTCAAGTTGATGTTTCAATGCTGAAGCTTCAGCTTCAGCCTTTTCCCAGCCTGCATTAACCAGAGAGGCTCAGTTTTGGAAACCATTAAGAGGTAAACATGACATGAAAATAGTAAGACCAATTGAATACTACCAAGTAAAAAAAAAGGTATCCAATTGCAGGAACTTTTCCCCAAAGAAAAGCTGCATACATTCAGGCAATAAGCATTTTCTACATTGCAAAAAGCATGTTTGTAGTTCGTACCTGAGACAGCTTCTTCAGCAACTTTGGCATGCTGCTTGACCAGATTGTCCTTGGTAGTCATCTCTGATTGTGCTGAGGACAGATTCTCATTCAATATCTTAATTTGACCCTCCATCACCTTAACTTGATTCTCCAATCCAGTCAGATGATTATATGACTCCACAGGAAGTTGGACATAATTTACTTTCTTGGGATTATCCTGACAACAGAGAAAAAAAAACCATTAATCCTAAAAAGGCACAAAAGGTGACAGTTTACAGCAACGATTAACAACCAGCATTACACTTGCAGCAAAAGACCTAGTTCAAAGCATCATATTTCATCATAGATAACAAAGATCTGAAGAAAAACAATTACAACCTAGAAAAATAGGAAAACAGCAAGAGAAAGAAATAGAACTCAAATTCAACTCATAACAGCAGAACGTTAGAACTCAAGCATCATATGTAAGATGAGCATGAACTCTTCAAGACTTTATTGCCATGTAGATCATACTTCTAGAATCAACGGAACAAATAGATAGATGTCTACCATGCAAAGAAAATAAGAATCAAAAAGAGGTTGGACCATACATCCCAGATAGGTAAACCATACAAAAGCTTGGGAAATATGAGCAAGCTACCAAACCATAAGAGAGGATTAACATTTTCATTTCCCAAAAGCAGGACATTTGATAGTTCTATCAAAATGCAACATACAAATCCTGCAAAATTATAACTTATAAGGCTCCTCAAAAAACCATAACATCATAGTACAATCTACTATTAACCATGTGTTTACATCATCAAACTCCGAAATTTTTAATTAAGACCTTTTGCTGCCTCCTAAGGCTTGTATTAACAGGATATGAGTAAAACATGAAGAGGGAGATCAATTTCAAAATTAGGGCCATTCCAAAGGCTCGCAGGTCTGATCAATGGTCTGGAATTCACCCAACATTGTGCAACAAAAATGCCAAAGGTTAGGACCATATCCAGTCCACCCCACCCAAGACCACAGATAGCTGGGGACTAAGATAGGGTAATGGCCTTTTATAAATATTTTTGCAAAAACAACAAAAAAGAAGTAAAAAGTGCAACCCAAAGCATACTCCATAAATGAATAAAATTATAGCTTCAATTTTAGCAAACCTGCTCTGCTTGAGATCCAGCTGAAGCACCAGCAGTATCTGATACAGTAGCTGCTTTTTCAGTTTTGTCTGATGATTTTTTCTTCCAGGGCCAACTGCGGCGGTCCATCTCAAATTATAAAGCCTGCATGTAGATGGAATTAGCAATGCTACCAAGCCTTCTTTTGAGGGAGGCAATATGGAAAGAATATGATAAAAATGGAAGAACAAAAAAGGCATTCAAAAAATGAAAAAAAAAATTAATGCAGAACAAGGCAGCATTTCATAGAACTGTAGTTTGCTAAAAATGCCATCTCCATTCAGAACAAGGCAAAAAAAATAATAATAATAATGCAGTAATAATTTGTCAAACCATATGACAAGGCAACATTTCATAGAACTGTAGTCGTGAAAAACCCATCAAATGTTGCAAAAGTCTTTGAAAATTCTAGCACCACTACCATAAGCTTCTAACTCCCATCGATGTTGCAACAAAAAAAAATGTGGAAATACACCATCCCTGATCAGATTGCAGCTGATTTCTAGACTGGAACCCCAATCCCCCTATTTTCCACCCACTGTTTGTTAGCTAAAAATGGTCTGCAACCAGAACTGAGGAACTGAAGTCCATGTATCTGTACAAGCAACATCATCTGCATGACCATGCAACTTAGAGGGCCATGATGCAAGTCTTCTTCAAATTCTTTATGCCTGGTAAGAACATGGGTATACTTTTCCTGTCTATGAAATTTATGGCCACACATAATCAGTCCTCATGGCTCACGGTAGTGTATCCTAACCCCAACTTATCAATCAGAGTCCGCTTTGGTAACAAAGACCAAAGAATGAATTCCTAAAAGGTAAGACAACTAGACTGAATTGAGATGCAATCCAACAGCCATTCACCCTTCATGTCAACATAAAAATACACTGAAAATGTTACCTAGATGTCTAAGCCCTTTGGATTCTTCTAGTGTAATTTTCTTTTTTCCCCTTTATTTCAGGCAGCAGTGCGGCCAATAACAGCATTCTTCACCTTATTACTGCTTGTCAAATATCAACCGTGCAACATGATAACCAGGCCAAACACTGGCGGTGGAAAGAAAATAAACCCAAAACATATTTGCAGGAAATGCGGGCAAGAGAAGAACTCAAACAAATAAAAATGAAGCATAAAATCTCTGTTATAAAAGAATAAAAAAAGGTATAAACATATCAAGAGAATCTGAAGCTCAAACAACCAAGAAAATTCACAAATAACAAGCTACCGACACCCTTCCCCTGGATGACGGGATAAGCATAGATAAAGACATGCATTACCAGGAAAAATATTCTCCCACTAAAATTCTTGTTATGCAGACACTAATCTTTTGTCTGCAGATTGCATGATACTTTTTTTATCAATTGAGATACCTGAATCAAACGTCTGTGCATGTTAATGAAATGAGAAAGTCCAGCCAATGCCGGGCAGAAATATCCACGGATCTAATCTGACTATCTAAGAGCCTCTCAAACTATAAAGGATCTCTATTTTGAATGACTATTAGAAATCCAATCGATACTTCAGACCAGGAAAAAAAACAACATAACCACATAAATATATTTATAGGCATGTAAAAGAAATAATCATACACATATAAAGAATTAGAAAAAGTAATGTTTTTATCTGAAAATCACCTAATGTCTCTGATTAATGTAAAAAGAAAAGGTATAAATTGGCTTGTCATAAATGAAATGCAAAATAAAATCCTCAAATAAGTAGAGACACACTGTAAGCAACAGTACTAGAGTACAACGGTTGAAAAGGATTTCATACAATAAAAATAAAACAGAAGCTAAATCCCGGCTTCAGACTCCAAATCAGGGGAAAACCAGGAAAAGGAGGAAAAAAAACATTTCTTTCATCCGCATTTACGGCCAACCTCCTCCTTCATCCGCTAATTCGAACAAAAAAGCAAAGAGGATACAGAATAAAATCTATATTGCTGAGGCTTAAAACAAAGCAACCAATGTGGACTGGAGAACCAAAAGGATATCTTCATAAGATAAGCAAGAAATGCCAAAGAACGAAAAACATCACCCTCAAAACAAACTCGAAACACAAACAAAAGCAAAGAAAAAGAGTCGAGCTAGGATGATTAACCATAGAACAACATTGACGAACCAGATTAGAAAGAGTGAAAAAGAAGTGCAAGGCGAGACGATGGACTAAAAATCCACCATACCTGAAGAAATGGCGCTTTAACAGAGAGAAAGGTAGAGGAACGGAGAAAATTTGGAAGTTCAAAGCAGATCTGAAGAACAAATTCTATAGTTGCAGAGAGGAAGTTCTTAGAGATTCAAAGAAGAAAAAATTTTCAAGTCGAAAACTTAGAAGCTCTTTTTAATTTCATTTTTTTTTTTACTTTCTGCTTTCTTCTTCTTCGGTTGCAGAGAGAGAGAGAGAGAGAGTAGGAGATGGTGGTGGGTGGTGGGTGTTGGGTGCGCTAAAATATTCGCGGTAGGTGCCACTCGAAGCAAGACGTTGCAAAAGCCTCCAAAATATGGTTCTTTTGATTCTTATTATTATTATGTTATCACAAAATATTAATAACTAAAAACCATTTCCAATTTTTTATTTTAATATGACCAAAGTACCCCCAATAACAGAGAAATGTACGATAAACTCCTGCTACTTAGTGGCAGTGACTGGATCTGAGCTGTACGCTACTCTACACTGTATTCTTTGTATACACACAAACAAGACACAGGCGTTATCCGTTATGTAAAGCTCATAGTCCCATAAAAGAAAGGAAGATATACATGCATTAACTACCATAAAAAAATGGGGGAGGGCTGGACCAGGACCACAGCACCACTCGATGGGTGAGTGTACTCACTTTAGTTTTGGGTAGTTTTCTTGTATGAGCCGTTTCCTAAATGAACTTCTTTAATTGGACTGCCTTCAACCTATTTTGCTTGATTGGGTGTTGAGATGGCATGCTTGATTGATTATGGTGTCTGTACCTTCCTTCATCTCATGACTCGTCTACGCTCCTGATTTAAAGCTGGCCCTTTTATCTTATTCTTGCCTACCTAAAATATGCTTTTTTTTCCTATTCATTCACTCCTTCCCCACTTTTATTAAACAAACAAAAATAAATAATAGATTAGAAAATGACATATTGACATTATTGTTTTTTTTTTTTAATGTCAATTTAATACAGAGGAAGAAGATTATAAGGGTCGGATGCTTGCTTGGTCGAAACTCTATATATGGATCTGACTTTATTATTATTATTATTAAATTAACCCAAAAAGCGTGTGCATGGGTCAGAGTTAACATCAAAGTAAGAAGAGAGGTGTGAGGAGGGGCAGGTCAATCCCAGTGACAGCCGGTTTAATGGATAAAATCATTAACGTAATATAGGGAAAATGGTATGTTTGGATGGGTCAAGGTAAGGGGCTTCTTATTGCACAACCAACCCTTATTTATACCACATCAAAGCAAGGAATGAAGCGCCCCAATCCAGGCTGTCCCCCTTTGGGCTTTGGGTGAGAAACCCCTGCTGTCCATGTCCATGTCCCTCTCTAGTCTCTACCCAATTTTCTTTTCTTCTTTTCTCTAACTTCGAGTCCAAACTCACAAAGTTTAATGTGTTTAAAGAAAAAAGAAAAAGAAAAATAATAATGGAACTCACTCCACCCACCGACCCAACACATGGAGACGTCTATGTGTCGAATCAAGTGGTTGAACCACTGAACCCGTCCAAATTCCAAACAGGCTGCTTAATTTCCGGGTCAGTCATGAAACGGGTCGAGAGGATCAATTTCCTCAACTCTTCTACCAGGTACATATGTTTTAAATAAACTCCAAGCGACTACAAAACATGTGGAATGGGAAATTGGTTCTTATTTGTAGACATTTACCCTCTTTTTATATATGCTTTTTCATGTGGTAATTCTAAATGATGATAATGATAATAATAATAATGTATTTAATTTTTTTATATATTTTTATTTTTTTACTTTTATATTTTTATATTTTTTTATTATTAATCGAATGTGAATTGAAAATCTAAATCTGATTAGTGATTATAGAAATACCTCATCCAAATATGTGATAATCGGAATGAGTTTTGAAGTTTCAAGTATCATTGTTACGCCTACTTGCTTGACTAGATTATTCTTTTTGTAATATTTAATCTTTTGTGTATTATTTTGTTCATATATTATAAAAAATGTAAGATTTAAATAAAGGAAATTGAATAGGGTGAAAAGTAGTAGTTCAATATATAATTTAAACCTCATAATTAAATAGAGACTAAATTCAAAAATGAGTATTTTAGTCAAAATAAAGTTTTACAATCTTATTCATATTTTTAATATTAGTGTAAATATAGAATTATAGAAGTGTTCACTTTTTTTACAACTTTTTTGTATTATTGTGTGTAAAAATAATTTTAATATGTCACACTTACTTTTTGTTTAAAATGATAAATATATGACATTATACATGTGCCTAAATGTTTTGTTTTGGCAAAATTTATATATTTTTATATTTTATTCTTTTATTATTTATATATGACATTAAAGGTAGGAATGGCAATTTTCCCCATTTCCCCGATCCCCATGGGGATCTATCCTGAATGGGGCAGGGGATGGGGATGGGAAAATTTTCATCCCTATTAGCGGGACAGGGCAAGGATGAGGACGATGAGAGCACTCCTCGCCTCGTGGGGACCCCGATCCCCATCCCGTGGGATCCCCACTAATATATATGTATGTATGCATACGTTATATATGTATATATGTACACATACATCTATATATTAATATTTTAAAAATATGGTTTAATATGTTTGAATCTTTTCTAATAGGATTGTAAATTTTAATTATTTTGTTTTTATTTTTAAATAAAATAAAAAACAAAAACAAAATGGTTAACATTATAAAAAATCACAGGGAATGGGGATCCCCGTGGAGATGGGGATGGGGATAAACTGGTCCACGTTAGTTGGGACGGTCCCCACCCCACCCCGTTGCCATTCCTAATTAAAGGTTAACATGTTTGACCAAAAATTTGAACTATTGATTTTTGCCAAATAGTAAAATAATTTTATTTTTGGTCAATTCTAAATTATGTATTTCATTTTCTTTACCAATAAAAATAATTTTTGTTTATCACACTTATTTTTTTTAATTTGATTAACAAAAATATCATAAATGTGCTAATTTTTTATACATTTTTTTGTAAGTTTCTATATTTATTTCTTATTTTAAAAAGTTTATTACCTAACTATGGCTTGGAACTAATCAAGTTGATTTGAATGGTTGAATTGCTTAGCCACTACGTGGATTAAAAATGGTTTTGTTTTTCAGTCAATTTTAAAATATATAGATTTATCTTGCTAAAAATATTGACACAAATCTAATTTAATAATAAAAAATGGGAATTAATAATTCAAGTATAAGATTTAATGAAAGAGTATTAAATGAGGTGAAAAGTAATAATTGAAGTTATATTTTCAACTGAAATTAAAACTATAATAAAATTTGAAGGACATCTATTGAATGTTCACCATCTGAAGCAGAGGTATGTTAATAAATAAACAAGAAAACAATTTTAGAATTTTAAGTAATCAATTTCCAATGCTCTGCAGCAATTAGGGTATGTGGGCATATTCGTTTTCATTAATTTGTTCTTATTATTAGTACAAAATAAAACAAGAGCTTCCAATGGTCCTAGAAAGATAATGCACACCTGGTGTTCAACACTCGATCCCAATGGCCATGTGAACTAAACTCAACAGCATAGGTTGGCCGGTTCTAAGAAATGAAAGTGACCAGATCAGTCCGTTTGACTGTATTTGTGCAGATTTTACACAAGTCCTTCCACCAACTCAACACTTGTTCTTTTTGCCGTCAGTCCGAATCATCCTAGTGTGACAATTTACCTATCGTAATTCACCAGCCAATCAGAAAGATATGGCTTGATCTGACGATCTTAACCGTCCAATGGATTAGTTTTGGGTCGTGTTCTTTGCCATTTTTGTTAATCCAACGACCTACCCTACAACAATCCGCTTGGCCCTTTGTTTGTTTAATTATTTGCTAACTAATAATCTATTGGGCATATATATTATACGTCAGAGAGAAAGATTCGGGTCCGGGTACCAAAGTCCAAAGAGGTGAGGGGGCATTTTGGTCGTTTTAGACATTTACGATTGCCGAAATTGTGAAGTCATCATTTCACCTTTTTTCTTTTCTTTTTTATCCTGTTCTGTTCTGGGTAAAGCCGTTATTTTACCTTGCATCGCAAACATTCTACCTTGGATTCCAGTTGAATACGAACAAGAGAAGTAATAAAGAGCACTGGGCATTTTCGTCATCTGGAAAAGGCGCATGCGTGTATTCTCAGGTTTCGGTTCCCCATGGCCCAGTAAAGAAACCGATAAATGGGACCCACAGATTTCGGATTTCAAAAAGGTTAATTGATAAAATTCTCGAAACTTTCCAAACCCAAATGACGAAGTTACCCCCCCCCCAATAACATTAAACATCATGAATGAAAACCCAGTGACAGTTAAACATTAAAAGTGACCACCTTTGTATACTTTTTCTTCAAATGACGAAAATAACCTCAAATTTTACCAAACTCCTCATCATCCCTCGCCTTTTCGCTTCGGTCATTCGGTGTCAAGTGTGAACTGTGAAGTGACCGGAGAAAAAGGTTGCCCACCTAAAATTTCTTTCGCTTACAGAATAACCCCTATTGTCTACCTTAATAGCTGCCACCGATAATTGTACCATCTTCCCGTTTCAAGGGCAAATAAGGGCATTCCTGATCCCGACATTTAAAAATCTTGACTTTGTGAATGTGATGTCAGAGAGCAACGACTATTCCAACGCTCGAGAGAGAGAGTACGCTCTCTGTAGAACCAGACAGCGGTGACCGTATTTCGCAACCCAACGTCGCAAAACGCAAAACACACAGCGAGATAAGATAGGTAGTAGCTACATCTTTTAAGTTAAAAGTCAATTTCATCTGAGGATCTGACCCTTTAATTTGACTTTTGTAGGTTTCTTCATATTATTGCGTGCCGTATTGGACGGTTTTGATCATCAGAAAAAGGCAAGTGTCTGGTCATGGTCGTAGGCATGGGATCAAAGAGTGAGAATAACCCTGTAACCGTAAGGCAAGGCAGCAAGTATTTCATCGGATGAATGTTGACGGTTAACCATTCGATAAGCATATATATTATTAGCTTTAATAGAGTTTTAACTTTTAATCCTGTCGCTAATCCTGTTTAAGTTTAACCATCCGATGATCAGAAACGGAAAGGAAGAAAGAATACGATAGAATTACTTGGAAGTTGGAGGGAGTGGTCACATGATCGATGTTTTGTTTTTGCCACGTCAGGCTACCTATGTTCACTTTATGTGTAGTACAGGTGGACCGCATCAGCAAGTATGCTTTTAGTGGTGAGACTAATCATCGTGCACGTGATCTCTCAGTGACCGAGGCCTGAGGGTGAACCGTGCACTGAGTGTAGTACTGGGCCTTTTGTTCGCACTTGACACCCAAACGAATTACATGTTTTCTCGCAGGCCATAAGGGTGTTTTGGTAATTCTAAGAACCTGTAATCACAGTAATGCTTTTCGCAACATTCGAGGGTTTGAACTTTGAAATCCGGATCCTCTTATTCAGCTCTGTTTTTATGCGGGTGGGAGTGAGACCCACAGCCCACGGCCCCCAGGCCACAGATAAGTGACAGAGTGAGTCATGACATGAATAAGCGAGTCTGCTTTCAGGACAGAGTAAGAATTTGGAGCTCGCCTTATTCGAGAACATGACTGTGGACGGTAGAGGGGGAGAGAGAGAGAGAGGATCCAAGGAGGTGGAGACACGTGGTCCCCAGTTATGCTCCACGTTCGTGTTACCCACTTTCTTTTATGGGATGGGTCATGGGGACCACAACGCTTCCCCGACTCAACGCACATCAGCCAGGTGCTACGTGTCATGCGAAAAAGATCATTTTGCTAAAACACGGGATCCTTCTGATTTTTAATTAGATACACGACAAATGAAGCCACCGTCGGCAGAGAGAACACTATATACTTATAGAACAGAAAGCCTGCTAGTAGTGTTAAAAAGAAAGGGACAAATTCGGAAAGCAAGTCATAATATAATATCACCAGGTAGAAAACCATCAGATTGGCATCTTTAAATTCTGCCCGAAGCCGATCGACAACTACTACCGAATGGGCGAATACCTCGATTTAGAGCCTCTTTAGGAAGTGATCTTGTTACTAATTAACATGACGACTGTTTGTCTTTATCGAAGGTAGCAAAAGATGTCAATCAAACGGTTTCATCACGCTGTCGTGTCTTGATGGTGGGCCCAGATCAATGACATCAAACTCGAACGTGGAAAGGAGTTCAACGAGGTTTTCGGACGTGTGATCCAAGGTTGAACGTGGCATGTATGCCACACGGGTTTAATTTTTATTTATTCATTTTTTCCAAGAATTGGCTGAGAATGGGATATCAGACAGACAGTTGGGTCGGGATTCAGGACTCAGGACTCAGGGTGTGCGTCTCTGCGAAGCCCAGAGCAGAGAGCATCTCCTTCTCCCAGTTTTTTATTTATTTGTTTTTTCACTTTTTTAACTAACTAATTATAATAGTGGGTATATGAGAATTGAATTATCCGATTATGTGGGGATCGGACTCTGATGAGATTAGAGGCCCACGGTGAGATTCAAGCAAGGCAAAGAAGAGTACTAATTGAGCTAGTCAGTTGGAATCTAGCTTCATGACTACTACTACTACAAAAGAACAAGACTGAAGCTCATAAAATTATTGAACAAAAATGGCGTCTATGAATATAGGATCTGTGAAGTGTAGGGCCCCAAATTTAGGCTTCCAAGTTTCTGTGGGTCACGTACATCATCGCATACTTAGTGTTGTCCGGGTCAGGGTAGACCCGCTACTAACCCAATAAATAAATGTGCATAATCAGCTCCGAAAACAGACCACCTACGATCTGTAATAATAAACTCATAATGACTTTCAAAAAACAAACCCAGAACCCACCTAATTATCAATCAAGGTATCGGGTTGACCCAAGAAGGCCCAATTATAATCATGGTTCAAAATACCGTTATATTTCGTTTTTTTTTTTTTTTTTTTTTTTTACTTTGCCAATACACTAAATGCAAAAAATTACCAAGTATACTCAATTTTATACGATAATTAATTAATTATCAGCGCTAAGTATCAACTTTTGTAATAGAAGTTGACACATGTTGTGTAAAAACAATGAGTATATATATTGACGATTTTTTTTATTAGGCTGAGTTTGGAAGGAGTATAAATGTAAATATGTAGACTGCAAAACCTTATATTTTATATATATTTATGCTGTATATATTTGCATTTGTATTCTATTAAGCTCAGTTTGGAACAAGTATAAATACAAATATGTATTGTATAAATACATATTAATATAAAATACAAAGTTTTGCGCTCATACACATTTGTATTTGTACTCTTCCAAATGGAGCCTTTGGTACATAAAAAAATGATATCAACTATGTAGTGATTATAATTGGCAGTTATACTTTTAACATGTAATTTAAAAAATAAACCCGTTTAAAACCTGACCCAATTATAACTTGGACATGTAATGCAGACCCAGATCCTATATAGCTGGGTGAAATCAATTTGATACTGTTGTATCTGCCCAACCCATTAACAGCCTTATTCATACTAGGATAAATAAATGGGCATTTAATTGTAAATAAAAAAAGTTTATGTGCTATAATAATAATAATTTCCTTTTACTCTTATTAATATAAGATCCAAATTGTGAAAAAAAAAGAAAGATTCCGACCAATTTCATGTGACAAACCATGTATAGGGTCGGGATATTTGAAAAATTTTCAAGAGAAAGGGTGAGATAGGATTTCGCTTTCAGAGTGCGACATAGGAATTGGAATATATATTACTCCACAATTCGTGAGATCAAGAGTTTTAAAAGAATCAAGTGCCAAACAGTGAGCAGTTGAAATAAAGTGTCGGTATTGCAGCTAAAAAAAAAGGAATAGAGTGTCGGTAAGATGCAAGATTGAGATTAATAAGTACCCAAACATTAATACATGTGAATTACCAATCAGAAATCAGAACCATGGCATGTTACGTACAGCAACTAATTGTTTAGCTTAAAGTCAAACTCTGTTAATGTAGCAATCAAGATCCCAACTGATGATGTACCCCTCGCACTTGCAACGTGACAAATACTTAATTTGTAATTAACTAAGACAGACAATGACCACAACTATGCTTCGAAAGAAGGTCAGGTAGCTGAAACGCTTATAATCTAGACACCAAGTAGTGACACTGTATATAAATGCATTGCGTTAAATAGATGATGGGAGTCTTATATTCTGTATATACATATTGATCCAATTGCATAGAGAAATGGGTTTGAGCTGAATTCGGCTCAGTTTGGAAGGAGTATAAATAAAAATATATATAGAGTGTAAAACCTTGTATTTTATATTATTTTGTTTGTATTTGCACTGTACATATTTGTATTTGTACTCCTTCCAAACTGAGCCAAAATGACAAATGTGATAAATTTATTGATCAGAGCTGGCCCCGAATTCCTTTAGACTTAAGATCAATTGCCCCTTTGAACAATATATAGTTAGACTGTTAGAGTAAAACCACAGAACCCAGATAATGCAAAGATGGAATTAATCATTTAATTGGTTCCAAGGGATACTGGCCGATGTCAGCAATGGGCCTTGTTTGTTGAAGCCCAATTGATCCTGTTGTATGTAATTAAATATATCTGCATCTACATATGTGTGTTGTGTGTTGTTGTACGTACATTAACCGAAGACGGATGCTAACAATAGATGGTGATTGGTGACTGGTGACTGGTGAGTGAGTTGGTTTGTTTTTGGCCTGAAAACTCAAATCTTGTTGGGGGTTAAAACTTAGAAATTAATCCGGTCTAAAGTTTAATTAAGCTGGGCAGATTATTGTGTCAACGGATCAGTAAACCATAAATCTAGCTAGTTGGGGGTCGTATAGCATCAGTCGCAGATAGAGACAGTTGCATTAAACACACATACTTAAATATGTAGCAAAGTTGTAAAGAAAGCATCAAATGGGCAAAAAAGCCCACGTCGCAAATCCCATAGGTTTGTCCGTTTCTCAATCAGCCCAAAGCCCAAAAACCCCCCACTCCATCAATTCATGCTGATGTATTACTAATACCTAATAAGTAACATAAAAGAAATAATATTCAAATATAAATGAAGGATAGTAGCTAGCTTAGCTAGGGTGTAAAGACAATATAATAAGAGAGGAAATGGGGGTAGGGTACAAAGAAGGTTCTCCCATGTGTCTAACTGTTGTAAAGAGAAATTCCATTGCCAGCTTGTACCATGGCACCTCCTATTATTTAACATGATTTTGACGGAATAACTGGACCACATTCTGGAGGTCACCATGTGTCTGGCCTGCCTCTCTAAAGAGAGAGAGAGAGAGGATATTAAAAAGACAGTGAGGTTCTTGTGAGCAGAATCCACCTCGTAAGTAAGAACCAGGTTAAAAAAAGGTAAAAACTTATATATATATATATATATATATATATACCTTCGATCCCTCTCTATCTCTCTCTCACACTTTTGAGGGGTGGGTGAGTGACTGGGTCTAGCCGTCTGGGTGGGTAAGAATGATTGCTTCATGAATTCCCATTCTATTATTTATTATATTAAATGCTCTGAACTGCTTCCTCTTCCCCTTTTAGTATTTCTTTTTAGCTTTTTAGCTTTTATTATTAACCTTTGCTTTGCTTTCCTGGTACGAAAGCATTTACAGGGACAGAGAAGATATTGAAAATATTATTAATTTAAAAATGAGGGTAGCCAAATGGGTCCCTCCCACAATACCATGCTTTATTATTTCTTCTCTCTTTTGTCTCTCACCCTTTGGCCTTTTTTCCTTTCCGGGCTAAACCGCAAACCTAGGCGTTCTTTGGGAATCTTGATTCCAATACAATAGCCATGGTTTTTTCATCTCATCTTAACATCTTTTGGGCTGGTTAGAAGTTAGAACCCAAACTAATTAACCAAGTAAAAATGGTCCAGCCCATTTCCTATTTTGTTCCGCTCAAAGGCCAAAGCCTCATACTTCAACCCTATAGGCTATAGCAGCTTTTGGTTTGTGTCGGTGCGGTTTATGTTCGCCCTCTCATCGCTGGACCACTCATTTTAAGAAGCAGAGTGAATGGTGAGTGGTTACCATTTTATCTTGTTTGATGGCTCATGGTCTAGGGTTGCCGTTGTCGTTGTGACTCGTTACAAACAATAAATGTTAGCCGGGGGCATACAACAAAAGATTTTATGTTTGGGTCGGTTTGGTCCCTCCATGTCCATGGACCTTAGTTTGATCCCTGGCCCGACCTCGTGATTGATTTTGATTAGTTAGGGAGAAGAGAAGGGTTCCCATTAAAATTTAGTTTTAAGTGAACAAACCCGCGGCCCAGTCCCACAAAACATTAACGAGGTTTATTGATTTTCTCTCCTCATCGGATCCACCAACTTCTATTTTAATCATTTGTGAATTGTTGTGTTATGTGGGGGGGTTAACTAAAGTTTGATTTCATAGGGCTGCAAGCACATATATCATATACGTCACCAGATCTAAATTTTGACTCATATCTATTGGATTGAACTTGACCCGCCAAACCGATCCCTTATCCGAACCTTGCCTGGGTTACTAATTCCAACGCAATATAGAATTGATTTGAGCGAGATTGGATTGGATTGGCTTCAGTGGACCTGACGCACCGGCACCACGTTATCTAAGTCAAAGTACAGCTAATGGCTCAACCCCATGTATGATGTATGATTTATGAATCCTTATGAAGTCCAAGTTGTAGCACTAGGCACTAGAAGCCATGATCATGATCGGCCCACCTTCCCTTACTTTCAAGTCTAGACTCTGGAGACTCTGTAGAGTGTAGACGGTGCAAATTGGTGGAGTGCGTCACATGCGTCCAACTGATTCCAAGGTTACCTTACCTGTCATATAGAAATCACTGTTTTTTAAATCGGACCAGACAGGATGGTCGGACTGGAAAAACCAGGAACTGGTCATTTGATCAGTTTCGTTTTCCTTCAAAACTGCTTTTTCTTTTAAAATCGTTGATTTTGATTAGTAAATTGCTAAATCGGCTGGTTAACCGTTCGAACGGTTTTGACCGTTTTCCAAATTTTTTATTTTTTTTTTAAATTTTTTATCAGAACGGGCCGGCTGTTCGGGTTGAACGGTTAGACCATTCAAACAGGTAACCGGACCCCTGACCGATTCGATCACTGGTTCGTTTTTAAAAACCATGATAGAAATAGAACAACCTCACCCATTACAGAGCATTAAAAATTCATCATTTCCTCAGCTTAGCTCAGGAGGAAGAAAGACAAACTGCAATGGGACACTAGTCTTCTCTTTTTGCTTTGCTTTTCTCCTACAAGCATAAATGATAAACGTATCCTTCCTTAATCCAACCCGACCTTGATCCTCTTTCAACTTGGGAATAATTGGGTTAGCACTGGCTTGGGTTGGATACATCGATTCAGTATTCTGTTCACACTTCACACACACCTTAACATAACCTGACGAAGCTCATCAAGCATTTAGAATTTTCAGGACCAAATCCAAACGCAAACCCAATTACACCAAGCAACCATATGTTATGTTTGTTTGGTGAGTGGTGAGCCCACTGGTTTGTTCAACTTGGGTTAGAGTGTTAGACCCCTATTCAATTCGTATAGTCGAATCGAACATAATAGCACATAAATTCCCATAAAGCGGTTTTCATTCTATCTATTTGAATTAATGCAGTCAGTCGCCCCTTACTTGTTACAGATCAAGGTGCCTGCTGAGTTTGTTTTCTTTTTTCGGCAACTGAGCCAGCTATCGTTACCTTCATAATCCTCTCCTGTCACTCTCCACCTGTTAAGCAGCTGAGCTGCTGCCTCCAACCCAGTTAATCATGAATTGGGCCGAAAGCCCACAGTTCACCAAGATCTGTCCCCCATTGCGCCATGCATCATCGATCAGGAATCAGGATTCAGGAGACCCACAAATCTCATGGGCAGAGGTCTACATTGTTGTGGATCAATATATAGATCCTAAATAGGAACAGGTGCCCATTGTCTGTGGGTTAAAAAATTCCATTGATTTTAGGAACACCATTGTTCTGCAGACTCACAGATCCTATGGGCAATGGCCTTCACCATTGTGGACCAATAGATCTTAAACTGACCAGGTGTCCATCGACTATTTTAACCCTAAACTTTACTCCAGGTGTAGTGTAGGGGCCGTCACCTTAGAATTTTAGTAGTCAACCAACATTAAAAGATATCCTACCTTGCCCTGAGCCCCTGAGAAAAGGATATATAGCCCAACAGCAGTACATAAAACAAAAAAGATCGCAAACATCACCAGTCTATATTCTCAGGATTGGAAGAAGCATGTCATCCTCTATCAAATAGGTCAAAGAGGTCTCAGGGGAAAATCAGTCGAGGAGTTGAATACATGATATCTCCTTTCTTCGATGCCCAAATTTGCAAAATAATCTGCACACCTGTTTCCTTCATGAAGAATATGAGAGAATTTAACCCACATCAGTGGAGGTGTCCATCAATGTGGATTTAAGAAATCCATTGATTTCATAAACACCCATGACAATTCTTATGCTACCCATTAGTTTTGCAGATGATGCTATGTCCGTTTATCAAATGAAAATCGAATTCTGTCATTCTATTTGACCCAGTGGAGTGGACTATCATATCCAGTTTCTTTGGACAATACACGTTATCTTGTGTAAATGTAGAGTCATCAAAATTTTGGGCCAGGATCTATAACTTTGTGGTTTCAAAAGCCCATTTTCTTGTGGATAGTAGACTCAAGTCAACTGCTTTCACTGGACCAATTGACCTCTTGATTTGGACTAAGGTCCATCAATGAGGCTCGAAGACTGAATTGATGTTATGAATGTATGGTCCCTTTGGCCAACACTTGGCTTTCCACAGGAGCCCGAGAACCGGACAACAGAAGTATGTTTACCTAAGCATTTGTTATGTTAAAATTTTTACAACAGTTTGGAAGAAAATCATCAAAATGAAAATTTACCACACAGTAGGCTCTTCAGCATCTATTCCCGTTGAACAAATTGGCTCATGTTTTATGATTTATGGGCTATGGGCCCAAAGTTGTATCAAGCTTGAAGGGGGATGAAAAAAAACAACGAAACACACATACACAACCTTAATCGTTGTAGAACCACTCAGTGTGAAACCTTGGACCAATTTGGTTGCTCCGGCCGAATATGGTTTGAATTTGATAGTCATAACCGAAAAATCATCAATTTGAAAAAATATTAAATGTGAACTTCAACGTCACCTCCATCGTTGAGGTTATTGAGTACTCCTCCCAAAGAGATTCAGTGATTCGCTAAAAAATTGATTACGTACTGAATCCAAGGACCAGAGTACACGAATCATGTCAGCTCCGGACTTAAGCTTGAGTCTGGAACTGGAACTTAATAAATTCAAATTCTGGTGTGAAGTGGTGGTTAAAAATTGTTGAATATTTTGAGGCACTTGGGCTTCGGATCTCCTGCCCACGTCTACCCACAACACACTATTCATGTGTGGCTGCGATGTTATGTGGGTAGACGTGGGCAGGAGACTCGGCCTCATTTTCCATATCAACCAGATTTCAGTTGTTGAATATTTTGTGTTTCCAAGTGCACGTTGTAGAAAATCAAAACATTTACCAAGTGTTAAAACATAGAATCACGAGTCCAGAAAAAACCCTGATACATGCATTCAGATTCAGCTTATTATTTTTAGAATATCATGTGAGAACGCAAGCAAATAGACAAGTTTATAATTCCATTCCATAAGCTTCAGTAGACCAAACTCAATAAACTATATTGTATCCTAAGTATGAAAAGTCATGCGTTCTGGTTTCAGAGTCAAAGACAAGAATTAAGTCGTTTTGAGCTTCAAATCTCTTTCACCAACTAAAATATGTAGTCAATTCCTTTCCCAGTTTCCTACACATGGCCGGTCCATTTATGTCAGTTTTAGGGGTGAGAAAATGGGTGTAAGCCTACTTCCTACATTCCTACACTGATGTAGCCCATTGCCATTATTTATTCTAGCTCGGTCCTTCAGTTCTCACCCTTTTCAGCAAATCCATGTATATGTATTTTGTTCCTTTTGCACCCGGCGGCTCCTTGCTTGATTAAGAGTTAAGACCAGGCCACAAGTTCCATAAAAGGAAATTAGTTAGGTATAATTTAGGGAGGGGGGTGATAGATAAAATTAATTCATGGGTAGCCATACCATATCAATCAATTGGGTCAGGTGTTATTTATAAAAATTTTATGGACAGAGGCTTTGATTGGTCAAAACTTTTTCTATACTGCATCATAGATTTTCTCTGACTATATACCAACAAATTAAGGTCATAGTTTGGAGTTGGTGCCCTCCTCCAAACCTCAAAAACTAATTATTTTCTTGCATGCAAGAACTATTCATCCATGCATTATAAGCTGACCATCACATCCATGATCCATCCTCGTCTCCTAATAATAAAATGCATGCAGTGCATTGAATTGAATTGAATTTACGCTATACATATATAGACTTGTCCTCTTCACCTTCTAATTAATTAACTGCTAACTGCAAACATGCTTACTTGGCTAGCTTTAAGTGATCTATGGGATTCCAAAACTTCTTATGCGTATTTGCTCATTCTGAACGAATCTACGAGAGTGTAGACTAAACAAAAACTTTCTGAGTCATCTGCTGATTTGCTATTATTTAAATATACATTTCAAGAATTGATGATACTGAAGCTACAATTTATGTATGGACATACTGTGTTTTTCAATTTAAAAAGCGAAGAAAGAGAGTTTTAATTTCTTCAGATCTACTATGGAAGAAATATCTATATTTTAATTATTAAGTATATAAAACGTGTCAGTGAAGGGCTTATAGCTATAAGAAGTGGCAAATTTTGAATTTTGAGAGAAATCAAAATGTAGGTAAAGGTTCGTCCATGGATGAAGGCAAAAATCATCAAGCTTTTTAAAATTGAATTGGACAACGAATTGTTCAGGGTCTGGTGGTCTGACAGTTTGGACCGAATGGACAATTTGTTCTGACAAAAGAAATTTAAAAAATAAATAAAAAAATAAAAAAAAATGGTTCAAACGGTTTAACTGCCCAGGTTAATGATTTATCGACCAAATCAATAGTTTTTAGCCAAAGACAGTTCTGGGGTAAAATGTAACTGATTCCTGGTTTTTTCTACAGCTCACCCTCTCAATCAAATTCTAAGGTTGATAATTATTGGTGAAAATTGTACTTGTGAGCAGTGACAGGCTGACAGCCAGGAATTTTCTCTTGCCGGCCAAGAGATGAAAATTTTCTATAGTGCACCTATCAAAAGTATTGTCCATCTCAAGTCCAACCCAAAAGTTGGGTTTGAAATTTATCTTAAGGTTGGGGTTGAAAAATGTAAACCCTAATTAACTTCAAACTGGCTTAAAATTGAGGTATTCTCTAATCTAATCCTAGAGGTGTAAATTGGGCTATACCGCCTATGGCCCATCATGATGGTCCGTGAGTCATGCTAGGTTTGACATGATTGTGTGGGCCATGCTAACTTTGGGGTTTTAGGTCTGTGGGTCAGGCTAGCACGACACAATTGAGCGGGTTGTGCCGCTTGCAGCCCGCGTGCTGGCATGGCCCATATATATTATTTATATATATTTATATAATATATATATAATATTAATAAAATAAACAATTATTTTTCAATTTTATTATACTAATTTATTTAACTATTGTATATATAAGCAATTGTATACATCAAATTTCATGTAAAATTAATATTTTGTTCTTTTTCAAATTTTTTAAATAAATAGCTTCGGCCCGGCTTGGCCCACGGCACCGCATGGGACTGCACGGGCTTGGGCCGTGTTGGGCAGACCCCCCAATTTATCCCAGGAGAGTGTAGCACGGACCGAAATAGCCTACGAGCCAGCACGACACGGCTGACACTATGCGCAAGTTAAAGTTAGAATTGGGATTCAAAAATCAAATTGGGTTCGGATTGTGAGAAAATGTATTCAATTATTATCATGAGCACCATCTTCTCATTAGACAATTGGTATCCAAGATGCCCTATCATGGGACATGGACTTAGAATAAAAAAAGGCAGATTTATAGGCCTTTCTTTTATTACATACTAGCGTGTACCCATGCAATGCACATGTTTTGTTAAGCGAAAGTTAAATAATAGAAATACATAATAGTATATAATTATTTTATATTTTAACTTTTTAATAATTAATCTAATCAAATTCAATCAGAGTTGGTCGGTTTTCTAGTATTTCTGATTGGCTTTAGCTTAGCAACTTTAGAATCCAACCAAGTTAAGTCAGTTTCGATTTGGCCATTTTGTAAACCGACCAAAACTAAACCAACCTGACCATAAATATATATTAATCTTTTATATTTTAAATTTAATTTTTTAATACGGAAAAGTGGGAAAATTCCCATATTTTTTAGTTTGAAATATTTTATATCATGAATTTAAGTTTTTAATTTATTTTTAATAATATCACTGTAATTCATTAAATTTAAATTTAAGTTTTAAGTTTAGATATTTTGAACAAACAAACCATAATGAAAATAGACCCTAACCGATACAACCCGAGCTGGAGGGTTTTCAATATTGGTCAATCGGATCCGGGTGACAAACTCCCGACTTGACCATGTCAATTTGGTTATCGAAACAACCGGCAACTAAACTGAACTAAACATTGAACACTTCTAATATCAACTAAATTAATAGTCTAATCTCTAATAAATAACAATAGTTTAATCTCTAATAATTATTGAAAATTTATAGAAAAAGTACACAATCATTGAAAATAAATTTATAATGAAAATATATTAGATATCTAATAAAAATACAATAATTAAAAAAATACAATAAATACTGAAAATATATTAAATTAGTCAATAAATAATGTAATCTCAAATAGTAGTTTAATCTCTAATAAATATTAATCTATAAATTATAAAATATATATAATTACTACAAATAAATTTATAACAAAAATAAAATAAATATGATAAATTAAATTTCAAATGTTAAATAGTGATGAAGGAAGATTTGGCCCGACCTCGTAACGACTCAACACGTGGCAAAGCCAACAGCTCGGCACGACAGTACGCCCAAGGCGCGAGCTCCGAAAGGAGGAACCAGCGGTCTGAGCTCCCCAAAAGGAGCCCGAACTCCCCCGTTGATCCCGAGCCTTACGAGAAGCGCAAAAGGCAATGACCCGAACTGGCCCGTCCCAGGGCAGTTCGGGTCACACCTCTATCCGAACTCAAGACTTCACCTCGCACCACTCCAGCACTTCGTCTCCAAGACGCCGAACTAAACAACCGTACCGTACCTGACACCAAAGGAGTTCGTATCCTGAGGCGGCGCACCTGACTGACTTAGGATCTGACGCTTGACAACCGCACTTCAACGGCCACCTGCCACCGCCACCTCTAGTTACAGAGACGGCTCCGACAAGGAAAGCAGTGGCGGTTCTGCCCCAGCAGAGGTGATGACACCCGAACTGGTAGAAGTGCAGAGGTAATGATACCCAACCTGACGAGAGCTTGGGAGTGAGTGCGCGAAGTGGTTATAAAAGGCCCCCTTCCCCCCAAGACGAGAGGTATCTGATAACTTTGCGCCATTTGGTTTTTTATCTTGCCTTTGAGGAAATACTAACTTGAGCTTCGGTGCACTCTCACCGGGTTCCTCCCTAGAGACTCCTCACCTTCTTCCCCGTTTCAGGCACTCGTTGCTCTAGTCAGAGGCAAGGTCATTGACAACTAGGACCGACCGAATTGCGCACCATCAATTGGCGCCGCCTGTGGGAATCGCTTCTAAAAGCCTCCCTCTGAAACTCTCATAACCTCTTTTTTCCAAGAAACCCCAACACTCATGGCTTCTTCCAGAAATGCCGGACGTAGCACAGAGATGAACGCCACCGGGGAACAACTTCAAGTCCCCGTGGTGTGCATCGGATAGTTCACCATCCCCCTTCCCGTGGAAGGGATCCCCGGCCTAAATGCGCCACGAGCAGTGGCGCCCGTGAACCTTCCCGCCATGAACATCCCTTTTCCTCTCTCTGTTGAAACAACCTTTACTGAACCAACTGTTGTTCCCCTGGCGACCAGCTAGAACCAGTTTGATGACTTGATGCAATGCATGCGAGCAATGCAAGCCCAAATGCAACAGTTCCAGCAGCACCAGCTCCAGCAGCACCAAGTACAGCACCACATCTCTCAGTATCACTATCAGCAGCAGTTCCCCCAACTGCCTCTGAACCAACCACAGCTTCCACCTCGGCACCTTGCTCCAAAGCCGGTTAAGCCCTCCCCCCAGGGTGGACGCCATCACCGAGGAGAAGCCTCCCAACTTCAGAACCCCCCTAACAGCCAGGCCTCATCCTCGGGCCGGGGGAAAGAAAAATCACCCCCGCCTCGCAGCTCGCCGGCGGGTCGGGAACCTCGCCTGCCAAATCAGCACCTTGGCGCTAAAAGCCTGAGCTCCCGCCCATAGAGAACCGATTTAGCATCCTAGCAGCGGACTACCAACTGTCCGGGCCCATCGAGCTCGGCTACACAGAGGCCAGCGGCGCCAGTACCAGGCCCACTCAGCAACGAAGACGCCTGCGAAGTCGTCGAACTGCCACCCATGTCCTGCCCGAGCTCCGAGGTAAAGAAGAGACAAGCTCGGTCGAGGTAAAACTGCCCCCATTCTCTCAGTCCCCATGCCTAGAGATTTCAAACTCCCCCCTTTAGACAAGTATGACGGGTCCTTCGACCCCAACGACCACGTCGATGCCTTCCAGTTCCAAATGCACCTCGCAAGGGCCAGCGAATCATGCATGTGCGTGGCCTTCACTACCACCTTCAGGGGGGTGGCCCGCACCTGGTACAGGAACCTGGCCCCCGGGTCAATAAGAAGCTGGACCCAGTTCGTGCAGGTCTTCACCGCACACTTCGTTACCAGCAAGCGGTGCCCCAGAACCGAGGAAAGCATCTTCGGAGTAGTCCTGAGGGAAGGAGAGTCCATCCGGGGCTACATCAAATGGTTCAATGATGCGTGTTTGCAGATACCGCGACTGGACCCCGTGGTGTAGCTTGCGGCGGCCAAGAGAGGAGTGACACACAAGGAGTTAAAGTGGCACATGGTAGCTAGCTAGCCCGCGGCCATAGCTGAATTCCTCAAGCTCGCGGATAAATTCATGAGAACAGAGGAGGAGATCTACCAAAGGACCGAAAGCGGGATCGAGAAAAGGAAGAGGGAAGGCGAGCCCTCCAACCCAGATGACAGAAGAAGGAATGATCCAGCCTGGGAGGCGAAGCCGAGCCAGCCGTTCCGAGCTCCCTTAGCAACTCGGACGGACTACACACCCTTGAACACGGAGCGGGCCGAGATCTTGATGACGATTAAAGATGCCCCGTACGTAAAATGGCCACCTCGCCTAAAAGGGAAACCAAATGAGAGGAACAAAAACTTGTACTGCAGTTTCCATAGGGATCACGGTCATAGTACCGAGCATTGTAATAATCTCCGGGACGAGATAGAGGTACTCATCCGTCGCGGGTACTTGAGAAATTTTGTATAGCATAATAATAATAATAATAATAATAATAATAATAATAATAATAATAATAATAATAATAATAATAATAATAATAATAATAATAATAATAATAATAATAAGGTAGGTCGACAAGGGGAGCATGGTAGGGATGCCCCCGAGTTCAGCAGCAGGCCGACCGAACCTTCCTCGAGTCCAGTTCGGGGAACCATCCACGTAATAGTGGGAGGTTCGGTGGTAGCAGGTTGTACTTCGGCAGCGGCCCGGGCGTCAGTTCACGAAGCTGCCCGAGAAGAGCAAAACCCTCCGAAGAGGTTGAAGACGGAGGAACCGATTTCCTTCACGGAAAACGATGCACGAGGGGTCCACTACCCCCACGATGATGCGCTTGTCATAAAACTGAGAATCAGCGACTTCGAAGTCAGGCGCATACTTTATGATTCAGACAGCTCGGCAGACATTCTCTTCAATTCGGCGTTTGACCAGCTTCAGCTGCAGAAAAGTGAGTTGAACCCCGCGAACACTCCTCTGGTGGGATTCAGCAGAGAGGAAGTTAGGCCCCTCGGGAAAATAATAGTACCTGTGGAAGTCGGCACATGGCCCTGTGCGGTCAGACTCAACCACGATTTCCTGGTGGCCGCAACCCCCTCCCCATACAATGCCATAATAGGGCGGCCAATCACTCATGTCCTACGGGCAGTGGTCCCCACCTACTACTTGGCAATGAAGTTTCCTACAGACTTGGGTGTGGGAGTAGCACGGGGCGACCAGCTTGATTCTCGCAAGTGCTATGTTGCCGCCCTGAAGGGAAAAACCAAGGTGGCCAACGACCTCGATTTGGAGCGGCCTATGGAGCAAGGCGAAGAACGAGCTGCGCCCACAGAAGAAATGGTCGTGATCCCAACCTCAGCTACGGACCCAGCTCGGACGCTACAAATCGGTGCTTCCGTCCAGGAACCTCTACGATCCGAACTGGTAAGTTTCTTACTTCAAAATTTAGATATTTTTGCGTGGTCCGCGGCCGACCCGGTATTGACCCCAACCTTATAACTCACAAACTTAATACTGACCCTGTAGTCAGACCCATAAGACAGAAGAAACGCAACTTAGCCCCAGATTGAAGAATTCTGGGGCTACAAGGTCATGCCCTTCGGATTGAAGAATTCTGGGGCGACCTTCCAAAGACTTGTGAATAAGCTGTTTCAGCCCTTAATTGGCGCGAAGATAGAATGTTATGTAGACGACATGGTCGTCAAAACACAGTTTTCGCATGAATTAATACAAGACTTAGATTCTGTCTTCCAAATTCTGCGTCAATTTAGCATGAAACTGAACCCAAACAAATGTGTCTTCGGTGTCTCCTCGGGTAAGTTCCTAGGGTACACCGTCAACCGACGCGACATTGAGGCCAACCTGGACAAGATAAAGGCCATCCTAGATATGAGACCACCCTAAAAAGTAAAAGAGGTTCAGAGGCTAAATGGCCACATAGCTGCTCTGAGCCGCTTCATGTCCAAATGAGCAGACCGCTGCCTGCCTTTCTTTAAAGCAATCAAAGGCAAAGGGTTCGAATGGACCCGAGACTGCCAGCTCGTGTTTGATGAGATAAAAAACTACCTCGCTATTGTGCCGATCTTAACCAGGCCGAGGAGGGCGAGGTCTTAGAACTGTACCTCTCGGCAAGCGACGAGGTGTTCAGTTCAGTACTAATAAAAGAAGTAGATTGGGTCCAACGACCCATCTACTATGTTAGTAAAATTCTGCAGGGAGTAGAGACGAGATACCCACAGATAGAAAAACTGGCATACGCACTGATAATTGCAGCTCGGAAACTCCGCCCATATTTCTAGGCTCACACTGTTATCGTCTTGACTCACAAACCTCTGAGGCAAGTCTTATTCAAACCCGAGGTTTCCGGTCGGCTAACGAAGTGGGTCATCGAGCTCAGTGAGTACGACCTCCAGTATAAGCCACGAACTGCAATTAAGGCCCAAGCCTTGGCAGATTTTATCGCTGGGCCGGTTGAGCCCGAGATCCCCAGTTCGGGTGAGCCCGGAGCTCCCAAGCCAATAGAGTCCGAACCCTGTGAAGTAGCAGCCAGGGTGGCATCTCTCCTAGTTAGGCCAAGCGCGAACTAGGATGAGGAGCCCTGGATCCTTCACGTAGATGGCTCCTCGAACTAACAGGGCAGCGGGGCTGGAATAGTCCTACACGGCCCGGGTGGCACGGAATTGGAATACGCGCTACGCTTTGAGTTCACGACATCCAACAACGAGGCGGAATATGAAGCATTGATAGCCGGGTTGGCCGTAGCGCAAAAGGTAAGAGCGAAACACATAGTTATCTGCAGCGATTCCCAACTTGTGGTCAACCAGGTTACGGGCGAATACGAAGCACGCGAGCTAACTATGATCGCCACTTGGCAAAAGTAAAGGAGGCTTTGCTCAACTTCCAGTCACACTTCATCAAGCAAATCCCGAGGTCAGAGAACACTGAGGCCGACGCCCTGTCCCGGTTAGCTAGCATTAGTCACAATGCCATGAGAACCGTGTACATAGAGAACTTACCTCGGCCTAGCATTCTCGGTGGGGCAGAGGAGGTCGCTCCCGTCCTTGAAGCAGAGCCGATCTGGATCGACCCACTCACGAGATTCTTTGTAGATGGAACCTTCCCTGCGAACCGCAATGCAGCCAGAAGGGTGCAGCGCCAGGCAACCAAATATGTCATAATAGACGAACGGCTATACCGACGGTCCTACACGCTCCCCTACCTGCGTTGCTTGCGACCTGCCGAAGCCGAGCTCGTACTCCGTGACACTCATGAAGGTCTGTGTGGCGGACACTTGGGGGGCAGAGCACTCACCCAAAAGGCACTTCGACAAGGGTACTACTGGCCAACAATGAAGGCAGCGGCCGTTGAGCTCGTTAGAAAATGCGACAAATGTCAGAAGCATGCCAATATCCACCATCAGCCTGCCGCCGACCTCAAGTATCTCACCAGCCCATGGCCCTTTGCGCAATCGGGCATCAACCTCCTGGGGCCATTCCCGCCAGCAACAGGAGGGAGAAAGTTCTTAGTGGTGGTGGTAGATTACTTCACAAAGTGGATAGAAGCTGAACCTCTTGCAACAGTTATAGCTCGAAACGTACAGACTTCTTTTGGAAGAATATAGTATGTCGCTTCGGGTTACCTCGGGTACTGATCTCCGACAATGGCAAGCAGTTCGAGGACATCATGTTTCAGGAATGGTGCCAAGATATGGGGATTCGGTAGAACTTCACATCGGTCGCGCACCCGCAAGCAAACGTTCAAACAGAAGTAATGAACAGAGCTATCCTACGCGGACTGAAAGCGCGACTAGACCGAGCTAAAGAGTTGTGGGAGGATGAGCTACCAAGTGTTCTATGGGCTCATCGAACTACGGAAAAAACTGCCACAGGAGAGACCCCCTTTAACCTCACCTACGGCACTGAAGCGGTAATCCCGGCGGAGATCGAAGTACCTACACTACGACTAGAAGCATATGACGATCAGACAAATGGAGACGAGCTATGTACCAACCTCGACCTACTAGACGAGGTAAGAGACCTCGCATACATTCGAACCGTAGCTTACCAGCAAAGAGTAGCACGGTACTACAATGCCAGAGTAAAAAAGCGGAACTTCCGTGTCGGCAACCTGGTTCTCCATAGGATCATGGCACCCGAGCCCGGCGTAGGCAAACTTGGACCGAATTGGGAAGGGCCCTACCGAGTAAATAGAGCGCTCATGGGGGCATACGAGCTCGAAACTTTAGAGGGCGAACAAGTACACCGAGCGTGGAACGTCGTTAACTTGAGACGATACTACCTATAGATCACCAAGTGAAGTGGACTAAGTCGCTACTAGAGCCTAAGGGCTAAAATGCCGAACTAACAAGGACCTCGGCATGGGCAAGCAAAGTACTAACAACGAACTAATAGGGACATCGGCAATACGGTCAGTTCGGAAGAAAGAGTGACCAACACTTAGCCAAAAGAGTCATTCCATTGCAAAATACTTTGTTTACATTTCCAAAAAAAAAAAAAACAACAGAAGCGAGCTCACAGGCCCAGAGGTACTTCTTCACCATCAGAAGGCACTTCAACGATACCCGAAGGTCCTGCCTCGTCCTCAGAATCCGGTTCACCGTAAGCAGCGTTGGCCATCTCATGAGTATTGCGCGAAGTGGTTATGGCGCTAATATCGAGCTCGGGGTACGTATTCCAGATCATCCACCGGTTCAGTTTAAAGCCCCTTCTGTACAAGCCCACCATCAGGTCGTCAAAACGCGACGAGGCGAACTCAAGACTTCGCCTCTATCCGAACTGGCCCGTCCCAGGGCAGTTCGGGCCACACCTCTATCTGAACTCAAGACTTCACATCGCACCACTCCAACACTTCGTCTCCAGGACGCCGAACTAAACAACCATACCGTACCTGACACCAAAGGAGTCCGTATCCTGAGGCGGCGCACCTAACTGACTTAGGATAAGACGCTTGACAGCCGCACTTCAACAGCCACCTGCCACCGCCACCTCCAGTTACAGAGACGGCTCCGACAAGGAGAGCAGTGGCGGTTCTGCCCCAGCAGAGGTGATGACACCCGAACTAGCAGAAGTGCAGAGGTAATGATATCCGACCTGACAGGAGCTTGGGAGTGAGTGCGCGAAGTGGTTATAAAAGGCCCCCTTCCCCCCAAGACGAGAAGTATGTGATAACTTTGCGCCATCTGGTTTTTTATCTTGCCGTTGAGGAAATACTAACTTGAGCTTCGGAGCACTTTCACCGGGTTCCTCCTCGGAGACTCCTCGCCTTCTTCCCTGTTTCAAGCACCCGTTGCTCCAGTCAGAGGCAAGGTCGTTGACAACTAGGACCGATCGGATTGCACACCATCAAATAGTAATTGTTTAATATCCAATAATGATTGGCAATTTCTATTAAGTAATAAAATAAAAATATATTTATAAATAATTATTGAAAATATATTTATAAAAAAATACAATAAATAATTACTGAAAATAAAATAAATATGAATTTTAGTATATTCAAATATATAATGAATACACACTATTATTGTAAAATTATTACTAATAAGTATTTTTTTTTTGAAAATATTGTCTATAATTATTAGATAGATAGATAGAACGACCTAATTTCCTAATTATTAGATAGATAGATAGATTGATTACACATTATAGAGAGACAAGCTAAAAAAAATTACAAAGGAACAAAGGGATGAGGACAATTATGTTGGTTTGATCCACGCCTCTGTATTTGGTGGAATGCTAGGAGACCAACTGATCATTTCGGATACTAGGTCATTGGCATGGATTTGTTTGATAATAATTGAAATGGATGAACTGAATAATTTATTGTTTTGTTTTTTGTGAATACTAGCGGGGACCCATGCGATGCACGGTATTTATTAAGTGAAAGCTAAATAATAGAAATGGTCATTTACTAAAATACCCCTTATGATTTTATGGGTTTACTAAAATCTACCCTATAGTTAGCATTTTACTAAAACACCGCTTATAATTTGCAATGGATTTAATCAATCTTCCATCAGATGACTATGGAAAATGATAGTGTTGACCCTATTGTTCATTTAAATAAGTTTAATCAAAATCAAAATACCATTTTTGCCCTTAATAAGACACGGGCAACCACTCTATTCGCTATATTTGGCCAATTTTATTTTTTGTACAAAAAAGTGGTAAGGGTGTTTTTGGAAAAAAAACATGGGCCTAATGGCAAAACAAACACTCAATGATATGTTGATTAAGTAAATAAATTGTAAAATCTATTGGATGTTTTAGTAAAATGAAAACTATAAAGGTAGGTTTAAGTAAATATGTAAAACTATAAGGTTGTTCTAATAAATGACCCTAATGGAAACACATAAGAGTACAAAATTGTTTTATATTTTCAACTTTTAAAATAATTAATAATTATTCATATTTTATATACTACTTTTGATAAATTTTTTATTATACAAAAATAACAATAATTAATTTCAGTTAGGTTTATTCATCAAATTGATGAAACCGACCAACTTGATTAACTCGACCCGAGTTGGTCGGTTTTCTAGTATTTTAGGTCGGCTTTGGTTCAAAATTTTCTCAATTCGACCAAGTTGGATCAGTTTCACTTTGGCCATTTGTAACTCGACCAAAACCGAATGACTTAACGATGGATATATATTAATATTTTATATTTTAAATATAAATTTTAATATAGAAAAGGAAATTTCTCACTATTATTACATTATTTCATTATTAATTTTTGTAATATATTAAACTTTTATTAATTTCAATATTATTTTATAATTATTTTTCTACTTTGAAGAAATTTTTTAAATTTATTACATAATTTCGTTATCTTAACTATTTAAAATCTAGTTATGATAGATATTTAGTTACTTAAATATTTAAATAATCTATAAAATATTTATTTATTTTTTGTTATTTGAATTTTATTTATTTAAAGCTACTACATATTATTAAATATTTGATAATCCAAAAAAACATAATTCAAATTGTTAGTACATAATTTTGTGATATATTTTGCAAAAATATAAAATTATTTATTTATGTTTTTAATAAATATTTTAAAGTTATTATATAATTTTGTTAAAGTATTTAAATAATTCTTAAATTTTTGAGTAAATTACAAAGACCCCCCTGTAATTTGTTTTGCGACAAAAACCCCCTACTATGACCATGAGGCAAAGGCCCCTTCCGTTAGTCTTCGGTCAAGGCTGTTATAATATTTTTTAATCCCCATACTATCCTTGTAATAACTTACGAGAAAAATAATGTTCATCTTTCCCAACCACACTCTCCCTCTCTCTTTCCGATCTCTCTTTTTCCCCTTCCCGGGATTGAACCCATTGAACTCATTTTCACGAGTTTGGTGCAATTGCACTGAACGAGTGCGAGGTGATATAAAGCTAGCGCCGAATCGTGTCTAGCCCGCTCGGTCTCGGACCCGAGCAGGTGCAGAAGCGGTGGCAACGACCCTATTGCCGTTTGGTTTCTGTAATTCCGTTCCCTCTACGGGTCTTATTCCTCGGTACCAGCAGGGCGGAAGACATAAGAGAACTCGCTCTAGTGAACACCAACCCATCGAGAGCGGGGCAGCAACTGATTCGGCGGAAGTACAGAGGGAGGCAACAACTGGTTCGGCGATGACAGAGGTCGCGACAACTGTGGGAAGGAGCTGAAATAGAAAAAGAAAACGAACCTGCCGCCGTGGAAATCGGTGACGGGTTTGAAGGCGGAGGCGGCGGTGGAAGTGGAGGAGGACATCTTCAAAAGAGGGACGCCGCTGCAATTCATGTTGAACGTTGAGGAAGTCGAGAGCTCACTGCTCACATGCTCTGGCCTCGGAGCTCAGAATATCATATCTCTCTGTGTCACAGTCTTGTTTTTTCCTTTCTTCTTGTTTGGGAACCCTTCTTTTTCAAATCTTCTACGATCCTGACTTTTTTTGTACACTCGTGGTTCTGAAACCAGCTTTCTTCGGATGGCGGATCGTTCTATTGAAGTTCCTCTTCCTGTCTCTGTATAAGAAATGCTAAGAACTATATGTGAGCAACAGTCACTGCCACCTGCTGAAATGAGCGCAAGGAGAGAGCTGGCTTTGCTTGGAGACGAGGCGTCTCTGCAGCTTCTTTGGCGAATTTCCGGTCAAAGAATCTGATCCCTGACAAGATTTATCATTTATATGGCGAGAAGTGTGTGTACAGCCGTGTGCTTCTCCGGGCCACGTAGTTCTGAAAGTTCAACTTTTGTTTCTATGCAAGGTAGCTTCATATGTGCATAATCCTCTGTTTTGGGTTCCTCGTGAATACCGTCGTCGTCGTTGTTTTCATTTCAACATTTCTTTATGCCTATTTTAGTTAATTATGCACTAATAGATTTCATTTGTCGTGCTATGATCTTACTAAAGTTGTAATTGCAACTTATAAATTATCTCCCTTTAAAATGTCATTGGTTTCGTTCAGCATTTGGCAAACGCCCCATTCCACCTTCCCGATTTAGGTATTCTGTGTATCATGCCTTGGACGGCTTCCGAACTTTTAAGAAAATAGGAGCCGTATAAGTTGTCTCGGCAATCTTCACTGAATTTGTAGTTTCTGATTTGGGTTCCCCCTTAACTCACCGTTTCTTGTAGGCTATGATGATGCTACCTCTCACTTTTCGAGGTTAGAGTGTCTCTATAAGCAGAAGAGCGCGTGGCTTGGGTTTGGAGGGTATGAGCAGAGAATCCCTTTTCATGGCGTTGGGTGAGAGTTGGGAGAGATAAATAATGAGAGAGGATGGTGAGGGAGGGGAAAAGAAGAGAAGAAAGGGAAAATAATAGGTTAAATATAGGTTTTAAGAGAAAAAAGGGCAAAAAGGAAAATAAAAAAAGTTTAGTGGGGTATTTTGATAATTTAACGCATTCCGTCATCTGACTTAATGGTTAAGGGGGGGCTTTGTCTCACGGTCATAGTACAGGGGTTTGTGTCATAGACCCCATAGTACGGGGGTTTTTGTAATTTATCCTAAATCTTTTAATCTAAAATTTCTTTAGATAGATATAAATTAAAACTAGGGGAGAGGATAAATAGGAATTAGAGATAATTTTGGGAAAAGTGACTAAGTGAAGGATAGTGGGGGAGGTAGTTTAGGAAAAGAGATTATTTAGGTTATTGGGAACTCATTGGTTGTTTCAAAAATGACATGAAATTAAAAAAATGAGAAAATTTATAGACTTCCTTGTTTTATGGCTAAAAATGTAGTTGAGATGATTATTATATAAGGAAAATTCCACTTCAATACTCTCAACTTTGGGGGTAATGTTAAGTTAGTACCCAAACTTTCAAATGTATCACTGCAGTACCTAAACTTTTACAAAGTGTCAAATTAGTCTCTACAACAGTTCATCAGTTATCTTATCATGTGATGACATGTACAACTTAAAATTTTTCAAAATATCAAAACTATCCTTAAAAACAAAATATTGTTCAATGTCTTCTACCTTAAGATTGAACCATAATAAGACTGAGACATAATTAGATTGGCCGCCCTATTATGGCATTGTATGGGGAGGGGGTTGCGACCACCAGGAAATCGTGGTTGAGTCTGACCGCACAGGGCCATGTGCCGACTTCCACAGGTACTGTTATTTTCCCGAGGGGCCTAACTTCCTCTCTGCTAAATCCCACCAGAGGAGTGTTCGCGGGGTTCAACTCACTTTTCTGCAGCTGAAGCTGGTCAAACGCCGAATTGAAGAGAATGTCTGTCGAGCTGCCTGAATCATAAAGTATGCGCATGACTTCGAAGTCGCTGATTCTCAGTTTTATGACAAGCGCATCATCGTGGGGGTAGTGGACCCCTCGTGCATCGTTTTCCGTGAAGGAAATCGGTTCCTCCGTCTTCAACCTCTTCAGAGGGTTTTGCTCTTCTCGGGCAGCTTCGCGAACTGACGCCCGGGCCGCTACCGAAGTACAACTTGCTACCACCGAACCTCCCACTATTACATGGATAGTTCCCCAAACTGGACTCGGGGAAGGTTCGGCCGACCTGCTGCTGAACTTGGGGGCATCCCTACCATGCTCCCCTTGTCGACCTACCTTATTATTATTATTATTTCAAAAATAAATTGCTTTAGTAAACTGGTCAACATATCAAGAATTCAGTTTACTGTTTTCGGATAAAACATTGGTGACTTTGATGATAAAGTATTTATAAAAATATTTGATGTTAAAATTCCATTATTATTTGTACAGTTTTTTTTAATGATTGTAGCTGCAATATTTTTGGTACCTTTTTTGCTATCTGCTTTTTAATCATTCTGATCTAGCTTAGTTTCCTGAATTCAATGAAGCTTTGAAATTTCATTTTTAGTAGTAATTTGGCATGACTCTTTTTCCATCGTGGTAGCTTTGATGAAGAAATACTCCATATATCTGGATCCCTTATTCCAGAAAACACTGGAAGCACCAAATGGTTGCATAAACACGTGGAAGAAGGTTCAATAGTAGAAAGGTTTGACACTCTTACGCCTATTTCAATGTATTCTGTTTTTGATTTTATATTTTATATTTTTACTGTGTATGTTGAACTGAAGGCCCTAGACATTGGAGAGCTCCTTGTTGAATGTAGCAAAATATAAATTCACCATGCTGCAGTTCATGAATTTTTTACTGTTATACTAACAAACAAAATGTCTGCAGGAGTATCAAGAAGCAGAAACAAAAGGATGATAGAAGCAAAATGCAGGAGCATTGTACTGGGATACTTGATAATGCAGGATTATCTTTGAACGCTGAAGATCAACCAAAGAAGACAAAAAGTCAGAGAATTATTTAAGAGTCTTGAATCAATCTGCTGGAGGGTCCTGAATTTGTTAAAGGAGCCTACTTGCAACCTGGTAGCTTATATTGCTCTTTTTGGGCTTGCTGTATGTTCACCACTGTAAAATTTTTCTGTAGAATTCCTAGTGCCAATATCTTTGACCAATTAGATGCCCCCATGAATTTTGATGGATACCATCTGATTGGTTACCATTTTTATCATGCGGGTTGATTGTTTATTAGTTTTTTGGGTATCATGCTTTTTTTTGGTATCGTAGTTGCTATATTATGCTATTACATATGGTTAACTAGAAATGAAATAATTTTTGAAAAAACAACTGAATTGGTTCTTTAGCACATATCATTATTATTATAGTGTAGTTAAATCTGCTAATCTATGATAATAAAATGGTTAATGGGGAGCCAAGTGAGTCATGTGCAGGATAACCTTTGGGAGTTGCCTTCAAAAGATTTCATGTAAATAAATTACTAAGGAGGTAGTTATGGTTCAAGGTATTGATATCATGAGTTTTTAAACAGCAAAACTCACATTTTTTTAATAATTTTTCAGTTCAGTATTTCAAAAATAAATGTCTTGGGAGTTCTTATGTTTGAATTATAGAAGCCCCCAGCCCCTATATCCTAGTATATAGCATATCCGTTATGGTATGATATGTATCAGATACTTTGAACCCTGGGAGCTAGGAGGTACTGTAAGTTTGTAACAAGTAAAATAGGATCATATGGTTTTGTAGTCAGAACTGATATGGACTATTTTCTTTGGCTGCAGGTGGACTAGGTAACATTGTCGAAGGAGCCAGAGAAACAGAACTCTTAGAAATTTGTTTTGCTGTTTTTTTGTGCTAAGAGTGAAGGTTCGAAGAGTGCTGGAGTGGGACTCTCAATTCCCCCCCCACCCCCCCCAAAAAGAAAACGAAAAAAATGAGAATCGGACACTCGTAACTATTAAGGAATTAAGGTATGGAATCGGATACTCACGAAAAAAGATATGTTCCTTGGTTTTCTAGGTATTTTGGATCGTATGGACTCTTGTTTATATGTTGATCATATTGTGTTTAAACACGTTAATAGACGGGTTAATCGCATGGTTTTTAAAAACGAACCGGTCAAGGGTCTGGTTACCGGTTCAACGGTCCGACTGTTTGACCCAAATGGCCGGCCTGTTCTGACAAAAAATTAAAAAAAATTGGAAAACGGTCAAAACCGTTTGAACAGTTAACCAGCTGGTTCAGCGGTTTGCTGACCAAAATGAATGGTTTTGGGGGAAAATGGAACTGGTTAGGTGGCCGGTTCTTGGTTTTTCTGGTCTGACCATCCGGTCTGGTCCAATTTTGAAAGCCGTGGTTAATCAAACAGCTCAAGAGGATGAGGTATACTGGTTGCTCGGACTCAGAGTTAGGTCGTATAAGGATGTACTAGCCTCAAACTCAAAACCATTCGAACGGTTAACCGGCCGGTTCAGCGGTTTGCTGACCAAAATGAATGATTTTGGGGGAAAAAGTGGGTTTGGGGGAAAACGGAACCGATCAGGTGACCGGTTCCTGGTTTTTCTGGTGTGACCGTCTGGTCCGGTCCAGTTTTGAAAACCATGGTTAATCGAACAGCTCAAGAGGATGAGGTATACTGGTTGCTCGGACTCAGAGTTAGGTCGTATAAGGATGTACTGGCCTCAAACTCAATAGCTAGAATTTAGAAAAAAAAAAAAAAGATATTATGTTTACACCATATCTATTAAATTGGTTATACAAGTCTTGTTTTCTTGACACGCATTCCTGGTAATAGGGATGCTAATTGATAAAAATTCCGTATGATCTGAGTCGATTTGATAAGAAATTACATGATTTCCAAAATCCAAATACATTTATGTTATGTATTCAAATTCGATTCAATTCTTTAAGGATATCCAGTTAAAATTAGGGCTGCAAGTTGGGCCAGGCTAGGTCAGGTTGAGGCCAACCCTAGTCCAATCCTAAGTTCTAAACCCCAACCTTAACCTTAACTCAATCCGACTTTTAACCCGATCGACCTAACCCTTACTTTAATCCTAACTAAATTCCTTCGACCCTAACCCAACTCAACCCAACCCGAAGTCAACTTTGGGCTGGGTTGGACTCGGGTTGGGCCCAACCCAACTTTCTTTCCATCCTTTAAAATCTCATAGAATTTTTCGATTTTAGATCTTTATTCAACTTTCACTACGTGTTTCATTAGTATTTGTTTGTTGACATTATTTTTTTGTTCTTTTAGTACAAAATTCAGAAAAATAAGTGTTAGAAATGATTATACTTTATTTTGAGTTATGGATTACGATAGATCTTTCTTGGGCGGCAAACAACATAGAGGAGATGAAGAATAAAATTTTCAAAAAACATAAAATAATGTTATTATGGTTTTAGTCTTTTTGATTAGGATTAAGTCAAGTGATTATCTTAAAAGAAATACATAATACTATGTGGTGGGGGCTATACAAATATGAAATATCATGCATCTAAACAAATCAATGTATGTTATATATTACATATAACATATATTTATATAGGACATGTACTATAGAGTCAGGTTCGGGTTGGGTCAGGTTGGCTAAGGGGTCAACCCTAACTCAACCCGAAGTAAAGTCACATTCATGAATTTCAACCCTAACCCTAACCCGAACATCAACTCGACCCAATCCAATCTAACATTTTCGGGTTGGGTTCGGGCCAACCCGGCCCAAGTTGCAGCCTTAGTTAAAATTGATTTGACAAGGAAATAAAAAATTAGGGGCGGACTGAACCCTAAATTTCACTAAAGAAATCAACTCAACAGGTGTGAACAAATTGCACAGATGACTAAATACATGTTCAATTTTACATAAATTTAAACCTCAAAAAAAATGGTGCCATTGAAACAAAAATAAAGCAAATTGATTAATCAATTTCATATCAATCCACCCATTGAAAAAGAAACAAAAGAAAAAAAAAACTTTAACAATGACCCTAAACCCTTTGAAGAACAAAACTACAGAAGGGCTTGCTCTCATATCTGTCTCAACACAGGAATTTCAACTCTTCAAGCATAGATTGAGATTTGTCCTTGGTGATCTGATGCCGATGACAATATATGCACAAGGTTTTAAAAGGCCAAAGGCATAGTTAAGGCATAATGCTATAATGGCCCAAAAAGGTAAGGCATAAGACTCATAGCTTGAGAATAAAATTAATTAAAGTATATAAATTGATAAAAATAACATGAGTGGAGACCACTGCCCGTAGGACATGAGTGATTGGCCGCCCTATTATGGCATTGTATGGGGAGGGGGTTGCAACCACCAGGAAATCGTGGTTGAGTCTGACCGCATAGGGCCATGTGCCGACTTCCACATGTACTGTTATTTTCCCGAGGGGCCTAACTTCCTCTCTGCTGAATCCCACCAGAGGAGTGTTCGCGGGGTTCAACTCACTTTTCTGCAGCTGAAGCTGGTCAAACGCCGAATTAAAGATAATGTCTGCCGAGCTGCCTGAATCATAAAGTATGCGCCTGACTTCGAAGTCGCTGATTCTCAGTTTTATGACAAGCGCATCATCGTGGGGGTAGTGGACCCCTCGTGCATCGTTTTCCGTGAAGGAAATCGGTTCCTCCGTCTTCAACCTCTTCGGAGGGTTTTGCTCTTCTCGGGCAGCTTCGCGAACTAACGCCCGGGCCGCTGCCGAAGTACAACCTGCTACCACCGAACCTCCCACTATTACGTGGATGGTTCCCCGAACTGGACTCGGGGAAGGTTCGGCCAGCCTGTTGCTGAACTCGGGGGCATCCCTACCATGCTCCCCTTGTCGACCTACCTTATTATTATTATTATTATTATTATTATTATTATTATTATTATTATTATTATTATTATTATTATTAGGTGGAGACCACTGACCGTAGCTTTATTCTCGACTTCTTTATCATTCCGATGCGCATGCCTTACACTTTGTTTTTTGCTGCCTAATCTTTATTTATTTATTTTTACCGTGGAAAAATAAAATGAGAAAGGAAGTTTTCTGGATTTGAAAGTGAGAGTAATAAGAAAGAAGAATAAAAGAATAAAAGAGATGGAAGATGCAATAATTGCAACTACAGAGTCGCTGAATGGAGAGGGTGGTTAGAGATTTGATACAAAACAGTAGAAAATTAGATGATAGGTAAAGGATATGGGCATTCTTATCCTTTTATATGATACTTAACGTCGGTTAATGGTTTTGGACAAATTTGATACTTTTTAAAAGTTTAGATATTACAATAATACGTTTGAACCGATACTAAATTGATACTATTCTCAAAGTTGAGGGTATTAAAATGAAAATTTTCCTATTATATACCTCAAAATATGTTACTGTTTATACGCGAAGGAATAGGTCAATTCAATTTAGTTCATCCATACGGTTCGTTAAGAAAAGGCCCCTAGATTCTAATTAATAACAATTCATCATGACGAACAAGAATAATCTCATCACTTATGAGAGGAATTTGATCATGAGTAACATTTCGCCATTAATTGAAGGGCAATCCCAGCTCACATTTAGCTGGTTGGACAGTTAAAACCGTCACCCAACCATAATTCTGCTTCGCGGCATTCTCAAATCCATAAGCAGCTTAAAAGCTGTTGGCTTAGTGAAAAAAAAAAAAGCCATTGATCCTGGTGTATGAACTGTCAACCCGTTTGACCTAAACAATGGGTCACGGCCTCACGGGTTACAAACTATTTTATACATAAATAATTTTCAAAGACCATAACTTCTCATTGAGTTATTGGATTGTGTTTTTTTCTTTAAATTTTTGCGATCTATGTATTTTAAGGCACTGCTCATTATTTTTGTCAAAAAAAAACAACTCATTTTTTAGCTTCAAATTTTAATCTTTAACTTTTGTATATATACAAAATAAAAATTAAACGTACAATAGAACATACATATAAATATAGAAAAACAACTCAGCATCTTGGTCGGATTTGACAGAGAGAGAAAGATTTAAAACAAGGACCAGAGTCATATTAATTAGCTAGACTGCATTGATTATAAGCTTAATAATAGTTAAGTTGTTGAGAAAGTGGGGAAAAACATGGAAGAGTTTTTCCCTACGAAAAATAAATCTTGTATAAGTTTCCTTACTTTTCTAAATCCAAAATCGTTATATTGAATGTTTGTTTGACCAATCAAAACCACCCCGGCTCCTAATTAATTTTGAATTTTGATGAATATAATTCTCATTGATTAGGTAGTATACAACTTGTCTCATAGCTTTAAATTCTCATTCGATGCAATCTACATGGCCTGCTCTCAGAGATAGACACAGAAATGTAGTTGCAGGGGGTCTGGGGTCCATGACCATGGATATCCATTGGTCAAAGTCAAGACAATCGCATGGTCTATAAGTTCCCAGAGGTGCATATAGAAGAATATGTCTTCATGTCTGCTCTCATTCGTGTTTTAATCTATTAGCAACCGTAAAACAAGTCGAGATTACAATTAACCTAAACTAATAGTAATAGGGGCCCAGAACTCAAAAATTGATTATTCTTCAGATGGACTTGATAATTTGTTGGAATGCCCAGCCCAAAGAATGATAGATTCCGAGAAAAAGGCCAAGAATGATATTCTTTGCCGGTTGAAACGTCAACATAGGGGTTGTAACGTAGCAATCCACGACTCGACCCAAACCCATCAGCTCTTGTCTTTTTATTTATTTATTTTTATTCTACTTATTTTCTGAGCTAGAGTAAGAGAGTTGGCCAAACGCTCAATTCTCGACCTGGTTTATGAATTGGTCTGCTAGTCAAGTCGTCTACAGAAAAAGAAGTCTTGACGACCCAGCTATCTTCGACATGGAAACATGGTTGGGGGCCCAAAAGGCCTCGCTTGCCCCCCGCCCCTTTATCAATTCTCTATTACTATTAATGAGTTTTAGCTTAAAAAATAAAAATAAACTTCACTATATATAAACAATGAATCCTTTTTGGTTGGGTTCTTTTTGGTGTTGCAAATGAATTAAGTTGATAATATCAATAGACAGAAACTGCAATGGAGTTGTAGCTTGGGTTAGACATGTGATATCAGGACGTGGAAGCAAACAAAGGGGACCTTCATGTCTAAAGAAGAAGCTTAATTGAGAGTTGTAGCTTGTAGGAGGGTGGCTAATTGAGCTACCCTTTTCATTTCAAATATTGATCGATGAATTATAAGGTGTTCTTCGCTTCACAAACCAAAAGTCAGATGGACTTCACCTATAACCCTGGTGTCTTAGGGGTAAGGTTGGCAGTTGGCAAATTGAAACCCAGGCCCTTGGCATTGGAAAAGTAGCATCAGGCATCAGGAAATGCGAGGCGGATCCGGATTCGGTCCTATATATATGAAATCAAACTGACAGTACTCTCTATAGGCTATAGGCTATAGGCTATTGGTAGCGGCCAGGTCTTACCATTAGGGGTCGTCACAAGACTCAAAAGAAAAAGAAAACTTTTTTGAGTAATGACTGACTAATGGGAGAGAGAGGGGGAGGGAGCTCCTACCGAATACCGATGCATGCAAAATTGCAAATTCAATGCAGTGCACGCACATGCATTGCCCTTTTTCTTAAGATGATGAATCCATACAAAGTTCACCCTCAGTCCTCCCCATTTAACTTTTATTCTTGAAAAAGATGTTAATGAAGCAGCTCCAGGCCTTGTTGTTCCATGTCTATGGCCCCCACTTGGGAGTTGGGTCTCTGAATAGTGAATACACACACACCATGTGATGGTCTCTGATAATGCTCTGCTCATAACATAACTGAAGCATTGGTTCCATCTCCTTACAGGCTACAGGCTACAGGCTACAGCAACTGAGATAGTGGGCACACCCTGATTGAATAAAAGGTATCAAATTATGGGCTTTGCCTCATAATTCAGTCAGTCCATGGTACGTGGGGTGGAGCCCGGTTTTTTGTATGCAGCATCCTTTGCAAATGACAAATCACAAATCAGATCTCTCTCTTTTTCTCTCTGTTGGATCCTCATGTTCACACATCCTGACCGTTGATCATATCTGGTTCTAGAAACCGCTAGCCCATGTCATCGTCCATTCATAATAGCGAAGAATGCTTTTGTATACACTGTACGCCTACTATGTACCAGTGCCTTCCGCTCTGCTTGGGTGTAATGAGGGAGCCACCAACGCCCTATCAACCAGGCAGGCCTACCCCCCTCTTCTATACTTCAAAGTTCCAAGGGCTGAATATCATAATATATATAATCTCAGCTGAGGACTGAAGACTGAAATGAAATCTACAGGACGTACGCGGTTCGGAGAGAGAAAGAAAAGAAGCCGAGAGAGGTTGCTTGACGTGGATTGCATATTTGGATGGGAGTTGAAGAGGAGATCCAATATGGAAAATTGGAAATGCTCCCTCAGTCTTCCATCTGTGGCTCACGGATTCTCTCCCCCAGAAAACAAAAGTTATATCGCAATAAGCAAAATTAAACTGTAAAATTTACACATAGAAAATAATCAATTTTTTTTTTCTATAACTTGGGCTTGGATTCCTTAATTAATTAAATATATCACATAATTTACAACATAGGGAGGGAAACAATAAATTTACAGCCAACGCTTCTCCCTCCCTCGCTCCTACTAATCTACTATGTTTTGATACGCAACTCTCATTTCCTTCTTTTCTCTGAAAAATGATAAACCTCTCATTTTCATCTCCTTTCATCCTAATTATTCCTTCCCCCGGTTCGAACTCGGGACGACTCGGAGGAAAACCTTAAACCTCCCTCACTTTGCCATCTCCATACATTCTCAGGAGCAAAACACAATTTACTCAACCCCCCCCCCCCCCCCCCCCCCCCCTCCCCCATTCACATAAGAAAAAGAAACAAATTACCAGCTCCTCCTCCATCACTCACTTGATCAAAAAGAAGCAGACAGCCCAACTGGGTAAAACCTGTGCAGCTTGGGAGATTCGTACCCACATGTCCTCCTTCTGTTAATCGCCGTTGTCACTTGAGTTTATGTTGTCCGGTCGAGTAATAATTGGTTGAATTCAATTGCTTGGAGGGTACGCCGGCCGTAATAGTCCGATTGAGAGCCGGAGCTCTCTAACAACTTAGGAATGGGACGGTTTTTAACTACCAGATGGATTTGTCAGCAAAGCCGTGAAGGAGCGGACGAGATTCGGGCCAGAGGTCGAGAGAAGTGGTCCTGATCCCCCCCGCGTGGCAGGATCTTTGGAAGTCCTCTAGGTTGCTGTACCGAGTAGAGTTAGCAGCAGACTCGGACCGAGAGAGGTAGAGGAGAATTTCTTCGAAGAGCGACTCGTCGCATGGGATCGCCAGCGGACCTTGATTGGTGAAGCCGTACTCTTCCTCGGCTTGAACCAGAAGTTTCTTGAAGACGGGATGGTTCAGGTACGTCGCCCGCACCACGAATCTTCTGTAGTTGCGGCCCACGCATACGGCCACGTGTCCGGCGGGGACGTCGGATGGGATACGAGCACGGGAAGAGATGCGCGCGGCCAATGCGGCTTTCTGGCGCCATTTCCGGAGCATTTGCCTGAGTCTGACGATGTGCCGGATTTTGCTGCATTTTCCGATGCCGGCAGGCATTTTCCTTCCAAGAATACAAAAGAAGGCGAGAGAAGGAAAGGAGGAATGGTTTTTGGTTTGGCAGCGGGTGAGGCTGAGGGAGTAGTGACCAGTGAGGGAAAATGGGGAGTAGTAGAGGACTTGGGAGGGATGGTTTTATAAATAGAGGAATACCAAAATGCCCTCCGTGTTGAAGATAATCACAGCATTGCATTGTATCCTTCACTCACTGCTCACTGGCAGTGGCAATGCATGGTGCCAAATACCAGTTTCCCTCTATACTTCAAAGGAGTATCTTGATATTTTGGTCCAAATAAAATACACAATTTTAAAATAAGGAAGGGTAAATTTATTAAGAAAGAGAGAGGCAGAGCATTGGATTTAATTCAGAGAGTACTTTGGTAGAGTACTTAATGATACGTACAATGTACGACGAAGCTGTACCTTGTTTTTATGAACGGGGCAGGCCGGGTATCCATCCTCTTATCCAATTAAACACAAATGACTGGTTGGTCCCAATTCTCAACCTTTCTCTCCCCCCCCCCCCCCCCAAAAAAAAAACAATTATATGAATAATATGGACTAAAAATTTTTGGTGAAAAAAACTTGGAATAGAAGGAAAGAGAAAAAGTCATCACAGTTGTGTTGAATATATCTCTTTCATTTTTTTTTTTAATTTAATAGAGACTAGTAATATGTGTTTGTTTACTTTGTTATCTATCTGACTATCTCATTCTAAATCTCTAATATAACTTCATGGCAAGAGTGTTGTAATCTTAATTAATTACAACTTCAACCATACAAAGCATGAGATACCTGTAGCTCTAATGGTTTTAGACTTCTGGTTCGGTTTCATTTAATTTAGAGGGCGTTTGGTAAATCTTTTTGTATGGTCTTTGAGGTTTTTCAAAGTTTAGAAGGCCAAAATTTGATATTTCTTTATTTGGCAATAAGAAACAGAGGTCAAAAAAACCTATGCCCTAAAAAGTTTACATAAGTTTTTAAAATGGCCAGAAATCTGAAATGAAACTTCTTGTTTTTTTTGCAACTAAAATCTTTTATTCAACAACTTTTCATGCCATGGTAAATTAGGATACTCACCAGATAACCTAAACCTTTAAAGACATGACTCAAAAAGCTCATTACATTTTTTGCCATTGAAATTATATATATATAGAGAGAGAGAGACAGTAATCTCTCAATATATGCATATACGTGACTCCTATTGCAAAACCACAATGAAATGGAATTTTGGTGAAAGGTGGGTGTTGGTGGAATTGGGTGAATGAAACCGTGAACGTGGGGCACGCAACAAACATATACATGCAAATTGGAAACGTACGTAGGTCAAGAAATGTTGAGTCGGGAGCCACAGAAAGCACCTTTCAAGTTGTTTGGTGCCGTATAGTTTATGACATGTCCTTTTTTTCTCATAGGAGATAGGACATCCCAATGCACCATTCAATCAGTTCCATCAGCCCAAAATTTATATATACATTTGCAGCTTTCTCTTTTAATAAGGTGGCTAAAAATTATCGGTGGAAATTATCACTGGAAGAAATGTAGGGAAACCTATTCAAGTTTTATAAACCTTATCTTTCTCTTCTTTTTCCTACTTTTTCCTTTAACTCTAACACAGTTTAAGGCTTAATTTGAAGAGAATATAAATATAAAATGTGTATATATAGAATGTAAAACCTTATATTTTGTATTATTTTATATAGATTTGTATTTAGTCCTTAGTCCAAAGTGAGAATATGATGAAAAGAATACAGGGGTGATAGTCTTTACTCCTTTTTCTATAAATATGCCATAACAAATTAAGTGCCTCTCTCTCTCTCTCTCTCTCTCTCTTTCTCAGGTTCCCACTCTGCAAGCTATATATCCTCCGTCCGCAAACCCACGTCATTCCCCCTAATTGCTCACTTTTTGTTTGATTTTCTTTCTCCTTTAATTAAGAAAGAAAAAAGAGTACTACTCATTTGCTACCAAATGCAAATTAAAACCCAAATTAAATGAAGAGAACATAATGGATATAAAGTCATGAACAAGAGAGCAAGAATTTTTTACTAAAAAGCAGACACAAGCATAAAACAATGGAAAAATAAGAAGGACGAGAGATGAGACGCCCATGGGTAAAACCATATCTGTGCAGTCCGTGCGGGTGTCTGTACACACCAAGGAGGAGGTTGTAACTTGGAACCCCACCACATGTGAAGTTGGAAAAGTACTCTATCTCTCTCTCCATGTGTAACTGTTGTACATTTATCCTTTTTTTCCTGCTGTTAGAAAAAGGAAAGCAGGTAGTTGAAAGGTAGGCCATTAACAGTTACAAGAGCGAGAGCGAGATGCCTCTTCCCCATTTCTTTTTCTCGGTAACAGTCTTCTAAATGGAGAGATGCCTCTTCCTTTCAACTCAAACATGAAACACCAATTAATAATTTTTGTTCAATAATTTTTGTTTTTGTTTTTGTTGTGGGTGGGAAGGGGGGGTTGAGTAACAATTTTACATGTCACATTGTCACACTCCATGCTCCTCAGTCCTGACCACACCCCATGTGCCAAGATCCCTCTTTCCCTCCTTTTTAATTCCCAATACGAACTGCCAAAACGTCCAATATATACGTTTATTTATTTATTTCCTTTTCTTTTTAAAAAAAAGGAACTATGTTATCACCATCTTACCATTTACCAACTGTCCTCTTCATGGTAAAACCACCAAATTCTCTCTTCTCTACATTTTTTACTGAATATATGTATTGCGCCCATTATCATGTGTATGTAATTGATACCATTACCATAACAAGGTGAAGAACTGAAGGGCCACAAATCTATACGGGTTCGATCTGATCACACTGACCCTACCCATTCGCTTAGGTGGGACCCCATCCGACAATGACTCTTTTATACTCTTACGCATACTACACGTAGCTAGCTATCAAGGTCCTGAACCATAATTAAAGGAATTTGCATCCTCTGCTTCCCCTACAACACATCTCAATCGTGTATGGTGACCATCTTCCAATGACAATTACGGGAGATGTTTCAAATCCACGCTGAGATTTGCTTGTGGTGCGTCAACATGAACTCTATTTAGACTTTAGAGCCCTGTCACCCCCCATACAGGAAGACCACGCCACCAAAGACAAAGAAGCCAGTTTGGGTTGGATCGTGGGGTTGAACAGTCTGTGATTTGTAGTCTTGTAATACATAATTTATTTATAAGATAAAACAAGCTTGAGAATTGGGATCCAATTTGGCATTTGGTAGCTCAATTCTTAATTTGCCAAAATATAAAAAAAAAAGAAAAATGATAGCTCGATCAATTTGGATCTATGTGTTTTGGTATAACAAACGCCTTCAATTTGCATATTTGGGCCCGACAATCCTCATCCAAGTGGCAATAAGTCAGCCATCTCCTCCCTGCTTGTTCAATGGTTCCCTTTTGGCAGTAACAAAGAGAACTCCAGCGCTGTCTCATTATAGTTGAAGTGATACTGACAATTAAGAAAAGCCACAAGTGGCTGATTCTAAAGTATTCCCGCTCCACCCAATGAAAGCTATGTCCACGTGGCAAAACTGACTATCCCCATGGATTTTGAGGACACCCACAAGGATAATATACTGTGGCAGTGGCAATATTATTGGGAATGGGGGTGGAGTTGATTACTTGATTTGGCTCTATATAGTAAGGTAACACACTGGCATCCGACCCACATTCGGGCAATAGGGATCAAATACGTGATGGATCTTCTTGCTTTTGTGAATGTACTCTGGTGGGTAGAGTCTTCCTTATATTTTTGAACAACAGTTCAGGTGTCTGGCCCCATTTTAGAGGGCTGAGATTAACAATGGGATGGGATATGGGCCCCGCTTTTATGTTGTGGGACCTTGAGGCAATCCCCACTGTGAGTTGTTAGGGTTCATAGCTGCAATGGAGGAATATTTTGTTCTTTTTCTTTTTGAAGCCGATTAATGGAGGGATTCGTAAGAGTGGATTCATCACTCATGAAATTACTTGTTTAACTTTGTTATTTTGTTCGCGTTCATCATTTGTAAGATTTGTTGTCTTCCCAATATCTTCTTCCTTGTCGTTCATTAAATGTATCTTCATCTTTCTCTTCCTCTTAATATTATTATCAAAATATAATAAAACCATAATTACAGATTTAGGGAATATATGTTCGGCGGGATTCAGTAGCCAATTAGAGATCTAATCGAAAACAGTAAAAAAAAAAACCGTCAATTGATGAGTAATAAGCTTCGTTTATTTGTAATGCAGTTTTCATTTGCATGAGAATGCAAATTGGGCTGGTTTATTTTTGCTATTTGTGTGTATGGCTCAATATAGAAGAAGTATAAATATAAATATGTAGAGTATAAAATCTTGTATTTTGTATTATTTTATATGTTTTTCTACTTTTTTCAAACTGAACCTAAGAAGTAAAATTGAAAATAAAATGATGGGATAAAAGAAAACGGAGAATCCGGATCTGTTCTATTCCTCAAAGAGCACTCCTCATACCAACCTCACAACACATTCCATCTGCACAGCAGGAACATCTCCTAGATTTATGTATTATTATTCATGGGGAGTTATTCTTAATACACGATGGTATGTGTTGAGGTTGGTGTGAGATGCACTTTATGAGGAGCAAATCCCAAACACTCTAGTATTTTACTTTTGTATCTAGTAGAACTATTCATGGGCCGGGTTCAGGCTTGACTTTTGCTAAAATTTGAATGGGTCCAACCCAAAGCCCGATCCCAACAAAATGTAAAGTCAGGCCTGAAGCCTAATTTGGTAAGAGTGCAAATACAAATATATGTAGCGTAAAGCCTTATATATTATATTTATAAATCTTGTTTTGCATGGTAGATATTTATATTTGTACTCTTCTCAAATTGAACCTAAACACAAAAAATGAATTCAAAATTGACCCGAATGCAAAATTTATATGTGATTCTGACTTGCATTGGTAGGAGATGGGCGTTATGCAATTTTCTTTCTTGCTATCAGTTTAGACAGAGTACAAATATATATATATATATATATATTAAAACAAAGCGGCCAGGAAATTTTCTCCTTTTTTTGTATTTTTTATTTTCTTTATTCCATGTAATTTTTTAAAGAAACAATGAGATGCTCTCATTCCTTATGAAAAATTATCTAAAATCTCTCTCTTATCCATACATTCCCAACAATATCCTCTCCTAAAATTATTCCTAAGCTACCTCCCCCACTTTCTCCTAAATCATCTCTAATTCCTATTTATCTCCTAACTTATCTATAATTTACCACAACATTTCTTTCCAAATTATCTATAATTCCTATTTATCCTCTTTTCCACTTTTTATCTATATCTATCTAAAGAGAGTTTAAATTATAAAATTTCTCTCCAAATTATCTCTAATAAACTTTAAAATATTTTTTATAAAATTTCTTTCCAAATTATCTCTACATAATTAATCATGAAAATACGTACTAACAATATAAATTATGATTTTCCAAATTACCCAAATTAAATGTTATCCAAATAATAGAAATTTAACATTAAAAAATAAAATAATCTATTATAATTACTTTGAATATTATGTTATGATTTTTTATCTTAATATTTTTATTTTATTGATAATTTCATTATTTTAACTATTTAAAATATAGTTATGTTAAATATTTTGTTATTTAAATATGTAAATAATATATAAAATATTTAGAAAAACTTGTTATTTGAATTTAAGATATTTAGTTATTGAAATATTTAAATAATTAAAAATTTTTCTATATAATTATTTCGTTGTTTTTAGTATTTTATTATTTAAGATATTTAGTAATTGAAATATTGAAATAATATTCATATTATTAATAGTTCTAAAATTTAACAAAATTCATCACGATATCATGTACTGACAATATAAATTATGATTTTCCAGATTATTCAAATTAAATGCTATTCAAATAATAGAAGTTAACATTAAAAAGTAAAATATTATTTCAATATTTCATTAACTAAATATCTTAAATAATAGAATACTAAAAATATCTAAATAATTACATAGAAAAATATTTAATTATTTAAATATTTGAATAACTAAATATCTTAAATTCAAATAATGAGTATTTTAAATAATTTATATAGTATTTAAATATTTAAATAACTAAATATTTTAAATAACAAAATATTTAACATAACTATATTTTAAATAGTTAAAATAACAAAATTATGCAATAAAATAGAAAAATCTTAAAATAAAAAAAAAATCATAACATAATGTTCAAATTACTTATAATTTAATATTTTAGAAAATTAATAACGAAATTATATAACAATAGAATAAATTATAATTTTATAGATTGTTAAATTCAATGAATAGTTAAAAGTATAGAACCTAAATAATTTTTAAACAACCAATGAGGTGCACTTTCCCAATAACCTAAATAATCTCTTCTCCTAAAATTTCTCCTAAACAACCTCCCCCACTTTCTCCAAAATTATCTTTAATTCCTATTTATCTTCTAAATTATCTCTAATTCCTATTTATCTCCAAAATTATCTCTAAATCCAATTTATCCTCTCCCCTACTTTTCATCTATATCTATCTAAAGAATTTAGATTAAAAAATTTAAGAATTATTTAAATATTCTAACAAAATTATATAATAACTTTGAAATATTTTTTAAAAATACAAAAAATAATTTTATATTTTTACAAAATATATCATGAAATTATGTACTAAAAATTTAAATTATGTTTTTCGGGATTACCAATTTAAATGTTTTTCAAATATTTAATAATAAGTAATAGCTTTAAATAAATAAAATTCAAATAACAAAAAAATTAAATATTTATCATAATTAGATTTTAAATAGTTAAAATAACAAAATTATGTAATAAGTTTAAAAAATTTCTTCAAAGTAGAAAAGTAATTATAACATAATATTGACATTACGAATAATTTAATATATTACAAAATTAATAATGAAATTATGTAATAATAGCACAAATTATGATTTTATGGATAATTAAATTCAATAAAAAATAATATTTAAAATTTAAATATTTTACATATTATTTAAGTATTTAAATAACTAAATATTTTAAAGAACAAAATATTTAACATAACTAGATTTTAAATAGTTAAAATAAAGAAAGTATGTAATAAATTTAAAAAAAAAATGAAAAGTAGAAAAATAATTATAACATAATATTGAAATTAATAATAATTTAATATTTTTACATAATATTGTAAATAACAAATTTCACTTATATCAAGTAATAATTCGAGAAAAGAACTTTCAAAAAAATTAATATATATTAATAAGAATTTTAAACTCTTAATCTGTGTTTAGTATATAGTTATATATACTAAATTTAAAATTTATTGTATTTCAGTAATAATTTATCATCTTTTGTGATAAATATATTTTCAATGATTATGTATAAATTTATTTTGTTTTGTTATTTAACAGAAAACTTTCAATAATTATTGGAGATTAAACTACTATTATTGAAATTTTTAAATTTAATTTATTGTATTTTTGTTATAAATTATTGATTAATAGTTATTAGAGATTAAACTATTATTTGAGATTATACTATTTATTGACTAAGTTAATATATTTTTAGTACTTATTGTATTTTTTCATTATCAATATATTTTCAATAATTATGTATTTTTGCTATAAATTCTCAATAATTATTGGAGATTAAACTATTGTTATTTATCAGAGATGAGACTATTAATTTAGCAAAAATTATGAGTGTTCATGAGTTGGTTCGGTTCTGCCGTTAGCTATTTGGCCAACCAAACTAACCTGGTCAGGTTGGGGAGTTGGTCAATTGGAACTGACTGACCTTTTGTGAAAATCGACCCACTCAAGTTGCACTCATTTGGTTGACTTTTTTGGTTTGGTCAGTCGGTTCAAAAGATCTAAACTTAAAAATTTAATTTAATTTTAAAAATTATAGTGCAATTATTAAAAAATTAGATTTATGATATAAAATATTTAGATTAAGAAATATGGGAAATTTCTTACTTTTCCATATTAAAAACTATATTTAAAATATAAAATATCAATATATATCCATGGTTAGGTCATTCAATTTTGGTCGTTTACAAATGGATAAAGTGAAACTGATCCAAGTTGGTCGAATTGGGAAATTCTTGAAGCAAAGCCAACCTAAAATACTAGAAAACCGACCAACTCGGGTCGAGTTGATCGGGTTGGTCGGTTTTATCAGTTTGATGGATAAACCTAACTGAAATTAATTATTATTATTATTTTTATATTATAAAAAATTTATTAAAAGTAGTATATAAAATATGAATAATTATTAATGGCCATTATGACCGTTATTACCTATCATCATCCTATTTTAACGTGGCACCGCCTTGAAAAAAAGAGCAGAACAGGGTGCTATTTGCTTCACAAATCAGCATCGGTTTCAGTCAGAACAAAATCCGTTCGAACACTGTTCGAACAGCCTTTATAGCCTTCCATCGGGAATATCTCCGTACTTTTATGTTTTATGTTATGGAGAAATATTCCCAATGCAAGGCTATGATGGCTGTTCGAATGGACTTTGCTTGCTCTGACTGAATCCTGTTTCGAAGGAATCCGGATGTTTCCGACCGAGTCGTTCAAACTCGCTGATGCTGGTAGATATCTCTTGCGATCGAATAATTGTCAATGGTGGACCCAAGTTCCTCCTACACCTGAAACGAATGGCTGCAGAGAAGCACGGGGAACCCCTACATATAGATAGATATTCGGTTATCAGGTAGGTATTCCTCAGGGTAGCACTTCTCAAAGTTGCAAGGATGGTGTAAGGGAGGAGAAGGCAGAAAGGGAGGGTCTCTCCCTAGTCCGGTAGTCCGGTAGTCCCTCCCTCGTCATCGTAGGGTCTGGGTGGGACCTAATGACCTATGGCCCTCTCCGGGGGATCCTGAATCCTGAATCCTCTCCCGACAAAATAAGGTTGGGACATGGAAAAGCCGTCCAGGTTCGAAGCCAGCTTAGTTGTACAGCATATTGCGTTGTAGCCGCTATAAAATTAGAAAGTAGAAACCATAGGGATGGAGTATCCGATACGAATCATGGATCAAAATCAAATCACATCAAGATATGGGTGTAAAGTTCCACAATCCACATCCGGAGTTAGTGATCCGTGAAGCTATGGATCCTATCCAGATTTAGATCCACTTACAGTGAGACTGTGAGAGAAGAGAGGAGGAAAAGGCAAAATAGGAATAAAGAAAATGGAGAAGTCACGACTCACGAGTCGCGATGTGTGTATGTGTGTTATATATCTTATCATAGCAGATTAGCAGGCAATGTAGTTGTTGATTTTGAGCAGATAACGGACGGCCGCAAAAATAAAGTTGGTAATGGCTACATAGCTGGCACAAGCCATGATCGTTTAATTCGGTGATTATATTTCTTAGAGGAATCTTTCTTGAAAGATAGGGCCCACCACATTCTGGGTTTATTCTTCTTTTTTTCAAACTTTGGGCATCAAATTTGCATATTATGGGCGCAATCCAAACTTAGTGAATTAATAATAAATCATGCATAGTAATTAGAAGCAAGTTAGGTAATCAAGTCCAAACAACCCAACTACACACACTTGACTTCAAATCTTTTCTCATTCTTCTTCTTCTTCTTCATTATTAGTAAAAGAGACATGGTACCGGTGACCTAATTTCTAGTGACCACCTCCTTTTGCACAGAAACGATAGAGATCTAGATGTGACAACCCCCCCCCCCCCCCCCCCCCCCCCCCCCCCCCCCCCCCCCCCCCCCCCCCCCCACCCCATCCTTTCCCTTCCGGTTTGTGCTCTGAACAAACCGGACCAGCCTGTCGGGTATATAATTATGGACGCAGTCAACCTGTGGTTTGGTCTTCTGCTGAAAACAAAACAGAAAACACCACTTGATTGAATTGATTCAACCCTTGATTGACCAGCAGCCAAACGGCCCAAACCCCCACTGGCCAGTGCTGAGCCAGAGACCTGTCATAGAATATTCTAAGACCTATTATTAATTAATTAATCTCTTATCACAAGACGATATGATTGAACTACTACCTAACTTGAACCATATCCTGGTTGGACCACCCCAGCTACTGGTTTTCCGGTCTGGCTTTTTAGGATATACCTAGGGAGTAGGGAGTAGGGTGCGTATTTCTGATAAATGAAATACACAAGTTTCAGTCGATACCGTACATCATGTCCATGCCTTGGTTAAAGCAAGAGGAGATGCTTAAACAGCGTAATTAAATTATGCTCACTTTAATAGATTATGGCCTTGTGGGAGGAAAGCTAGAATTGTACCTCGAAGCAGGGGAAAACACACAATCTTACTCATCTGAATCATTTTTAGTTGTCACCCATGCCCCAGAAATGATGCAAGAAATGGGAGCTAAGAATAAGGTTTAATACAATTAACAGATATCCTCTAATTGATGGACTCGCTACTAATTAATCTTGAACACAATTCCTCAGCTTCTATGTGTTCATCATAAGTCAGAATGCCCTAGTATATTGTTTCAGATGCATTTCTGTAAATAATCATTATCCACATAATTTCTTCTGGTTTAATGTTAATTGTGTTTTATATATACTAGGATCAATATTCAAAAATAGATTCTATCAATGGGTATTCTTACTTTCAGTATGATTAAAATTAGATTTAATTAGAACAGCACCATTAATGCTCTTTTGTCATATTGGCCTCGAGTTAGAAGGATTCAGAAATTCTTAATTTGTATTTGAATTCCATGGTTTATGGGGAGAGAGTTTAGCCTTCTTCACGTTAAGGGCTCGTTTGGGGTTTACAGAAATAAGGGTTTGGAATTACAATTAGAATAGGCCATTCTGATTATAACTGTCCGGTTGTGTGAATTGGAACTTTATTGCCATTCCTGGTGGAATTATATTCTCCCATTTAAGGGAATGGTCATTCCCTCTTTCTTACTTGAAAATAAAATCCCATTCCAACTGATTCTAATTATTGTATTATCTAAATATACTGTGAATAAAGCATTCTGATTCCAATTTTGAAGAATTTCGATTCCAATTCTATTTCTCATTCTAACTATAAATCAAACAGACCCTAAGATATAATCAGGAATATGTGTGACCAATGACTCATAATTATTGAGGGCCTAGCTAGGCGTTCCCAATAATTTACATTGCTGGATGATCATCCCATGGTCGAATGAATACCTATAGAGCAAGATTTATCAGAGACAAGTCTGCATGCCTAGCCTCCTAGCTATACGCACTGCGGTTGTCTTTTACAATTGAAACAACACAAACTCAACACCGATCGAGCAGCAAAGATGTAAATGTGATTCAACGCATCCCAGTTCCCAAACACGTTAGGCTAGAAAAACGAAAAAATGTCGCTCCTTCCTCAAAGCACTTTTCACGGTGAATGACAAGTCCACGTATATTTGGTTTGTCATTGATTGAAGTGCATCCACCCTAAAAATAAACCTTCTTAGGCTATGGTGTGCCCAATTATCTGACTACTCCTTCAGTGAATGAGGAAAGAATCCATGTAAAAATACTCCGGGTTCAACAGATGGAACCATCAATATAACCAATGCGTTTAAATCCAATCCTCTCACAAATAAAATTAATGATAATAAATCACCATATGTAGGAGATAATTGACATTGGTTGTGATAGTTTTTGAGATGATGAACATCTCACACAACTCATTAAAAACATGCATTTTAATCAGAGAGATTAATAAAGTTGATTTATCATTTAAGGATAGTTTGGTCATATAAAATAAGTTAAATGCTTATGATGACTTTTCTTAATGATCACTAAGAGTGATCTAATACAAACCTTTAAGGGAAGGTGGGTTTTGAAAAATAAAAAGTATAAAACTCACTCGTGAGGGGTTTCTCTATAGGTTTTGAAAAGTAATAGTGAGTTTTAGATAATATGTGGAAAATATTGTTTCTTTCCAAAAAGAAAAAAAATATAATTATTTGTTTAAACTTGTTAAGATAGCGAATTACAAATAAAAAGCTACTTATATATCAACCAACGTAGAACCATAGGATAGATTATGGAGGCAACAATTCTGACAAAGTTGCCAGTGGCAGGTCATCACCATCAGGGTGTTTATTTCCAAGTTGTCTGATCCCAATTCAGAAACCCATTTCAATTGTACTAGGTAGGGATCAATCAGTAGCACTCACCATACAAGTAGGAGCAAATTCTGAAGTTGGTGATTTTAATTTGGGTTAATTAAGATGTGTTTGACCGGATGGTGAGTTAGATTGGGGGTTGTGTGGTTTTGGCCTGTTGGGATCTTGGGTTGAAGTTGAACAATTATTCCCAAGTGGCCAGACAAATTTAAAAATGGATTCGACTTCCGTCCTAATGGCTTGGCTTGTCTGGACCCAGTCCTTGTCCTGGAATTAATGGGGCAAGGAGGGATATGGGTCACAAACTGGTAAACTCAATTCATTGATTAGTGGACCATCAGTAGGGAAGAACCTTACGGATATATATATATATTGGACAATTCTATTTCTAACCACCTAGCTAGCATATAATTTACATATATTCCTTCCACACGTTAAAGATTTCAACTTTAGTCATCCAGTGTCTCTATCTCTTTGTCTCTAAATCAACTCCCATATCATATCAGTCTTCTGATGGCGGTGGCGCGCGGTGGGCCATCTGTTTGATTTGGCCATTTGGGGTAGGTCCCCCATTATCAATATACGTATTGTCAGAGTGATCAATCAAGTGTTGTGTTCCGTTTTAACTAAGTTTAAACTTTTAACAACCCCCGGCCCACTCGTACGTAGAGGCTTTCAGCTGGGAGTTGCATTTCTTTCTTTTAATTTCCTCTTCTATGTATATTATGCTACAATATTTGACTTTTTCTTTTTAATTTCTTGATAGCCTAGAGATTAAAGCTAAATAAAGAGATGGAAAGAGCTTCGTCAAACAGATCATTTCTTAGCAAATTAAATTAAGCTAGATTGAGGTCAGGAGGTGCTGATACGATCCCCAGTGAATGGTATGACAAGTTTCCTTAATTTGCTTTTCCCAGTTCGTTGGACACATCTTCTATGCTATGTCATTTTCAATATCATATAAAGGAATTAATAGAGAGAGAGAGAGAGAGAGAGGCTCCCCTATTATATTATATATATCCTTGATCCTTGTATATGTAATATGTATGCATGCTAGGCTGCTAGCTAATAATTTAAGCCCTACATTGATCATGTACAGCGGCTGGGCAAGGCATGTGAACGGCCTCTTGACCTTCTTTTCTGTTATTATTCTTTGTTTTGAAAACTCATCAGTCATATCTATCTATCGCCATTCGCCAATTTTATAATAATATTCGATCATCAAATGGATGCATTTAGGTTTCTTATCTTCAACTCATGAACAGAAGCTACGCTACGTACAGGAATAGCAGAGATGTTATATATCTTTTCTGTCACGTTTCATTCCTGTAACATATTGATAAAACTGTATTATTTTGATTTCTTAAAGTTGAAGATAATTTCTTAAGGAGTTTCACAAAACGCTACCTAAGCTCTAACCTAGCTCCTTAAAACTTTATGATTATCATAAAAAGTGAAAATAGTACTCTAATTTCATAGGGGTGGGTTATATATCTATTGATGCATGCATGCGGGGTCTAATTCTCTGGAGACCGGCCGTGGCAGATGATTTTCTGCTAGACCCAGCCGGGTTTGATCATTTTATATACCTTGTAAAAACCTGGCCCGGCCCAGCCCGACCTGTGAGTTTCCCTACTTAAAGAAGATATGTTGGTTCTGACTGACATCTAATTATCCTCAGCTCGCTACGTACACAATGAGATATCGAAATTTTTGTTCAGTATTCATTCTCCGCCACCTTATAGCAAGGCTGGAAAGGTACAGAAGACAGAGAGAGAGAGAGAGAGAGAGAGTGTGCAGTTTGAGGTATAAGGTAGTGAGAATTTTCATAAAACATTCACTCATCACCACTGGACCATCTTGTCTAAAAGCAACTGACGTGTTGATTTCTCATATGGTGTAGCAGCAGCAGATCTGGGAACCACTTTTTTATTGCTTTTGTGTTAACGTCTGACGTTGGAATAGTGTTGGTCGGTGGAAAGAATCTCTTCAGTCCAGTCCACGTAACTAAAGGAAGAAGAAAGATTTCATATATTGGATATCCACATGGGTGGTTTATACAGGGACATGCCCAGCTCAGTCAGCCACCTTCATCTGCTTATCCTTTTGTCAGTCTATACACTTAGACTCTAGAGTCTAAATATATATATATATATAGATGGAATGAAGTGAGAGAGCATACACCAACCTCTTTTTAATTTCAATTTTTCTTCTACTAAAAATAAAAAAAAGAAGCCTAGCTTTAATTAAATATGACAAAAACACATGCATCCTTTAATATGATTGGAAAGCCTTGTGATCTGTGGGGTTTTTAACATTTAGGTTTTAGAAAATTTGAAGAGTGAATATATGCTCCATCTCATTTAAGTCAATAGAAATATGTAAACAGCCGGGCCGGAGATGCATTTCATTTCATGTCAAAGCATGTGATTTCTGCAATTCCATGCATTAACCTATACAACCAGCTGCAGAAAACAAATTTAATTAATACCAAATTTAAATCCCAACTAGTTTTCCGCCAATAAATTCTCAAGTGCCAAATAAGCAACCACTGATTTCATAATCTTTCAGATACCCATCATCATCCCTTATTCAGAAAGGTTATATATTAAACCAATTAATGTTACTAATACAACAATATAGTAAACACTGCTTGAACAGTTGATAAACCACTAAAGACCTAAACATAGGCTTTGTTTTGGAGTGTAGAGAGATAGAATATCGTTATCCTCTCATGCATGGTAGCATATACATATATTGTAAGCCAGATTAGAGGAGGGGAAGTTCATTGTCGCAACTTTAATTTCACTGTAGTTTTCTGATTAAAATAATCAAAGTTGCACATGGGGTAGAATTGATGAGATGAGAGAAGACATCATCATTCACCAACCTGAAAACTTCATACTCTTCCACTTATATATACAGCCCTCCTCTTTAACTTTTATGGCTTCCAACTTCTCACAACATCCCCCACCCCCCAGATTGGTCCTGCTGGCAAAAGATGCTATATCAATTATATTATATTATTTTGCTAATTTTGGGCAAACCCAATTTGGCACTTTGCCCTAATCTGCATAAAATTAAATTATATATGTTGATGATCAGTAGACAGTAGTAGATGATGAAATGGAATGAATTAATGCTACACAGATTCGGCCTCCTATTATATTCTTCTTTTCTTCAAATATTTCACAACTCTAATAACCATTCAACAGTTGTCCCATATCCAGCTAGCTGTGGCTCAACTCAACGTATGAAACGTACCAAACCGGTTCAGAATCGTCCCCCTCCCATTCAAAAGGGTCCTACACCAAAGGTCTCCCTCTCCCGTCAACTGGTAGTGAGTGAGTTGTTTGGATCAGATCCACACACACATGTACACCACATTATAAAGCTGTATGAACAACTATGGTCCAAAAGAATCATATCAACACCAGCTTACGAGATTCTCTTGTCGGGAGGGACCCATTAATTCGTGGGCCCATTTATGGTACATCTAGCGTACTGCACAACAGCACAAGTAAGTCCATTAAATGAGGACTCCCTGACAACTGTTTTAGTTTAGATGTCGAATATCAGATGATTGCCAGACTTGAATTCCCCTACCTTTTCCTTCAAACCAAACACAGCTCTATAGTCTCTTGACGAACCTATGTTTTTAAATTATTACCCATTGGCGTTAATATTTACTCACTAACTGATTTCCGAATTCCGGTTCATTCTTTATTTTCCTTCAGGAAAAATAGATTAGTTAAAAGGAGGAAAAGTTTATGTCTGCACGTTGGTCAGATCGTTCTCTGCTTTTCAAGCTTTTTTTTTTTCTTTTCTCTTTTCAGTCTCAATTTGAAAGGAGTATAAATACAAATACAAAAACCTTGTATTTTATATCATTTTATATAAATTTATGTTATATATTTTTATATTTGTAGAGCTTTACAATAGTTTTTTTTTTTCTCTTTGTCACATTTGGAGTGTCATTCTTTGAATGGTAAAATTGAAGTTTCCTTTTCTACGAAGAAAATTGAAATTTCAACATAGCAGTGAAGGTGAAAGCCTGACCAACGTCTTAAAACCCAAGCCAGAAGAGGTGGACCCAAATTTTTTTTGTCGGGGTGACAGTTCACCATTGTTGTTGTGAACTTGTAAGTGAAGGACGACCTTAATATGAGAAATTACCATGTTGAGTTTTTGCCGCCGGCCCTTTGGATGAAAATATGAGGTTGAATTGTAAGAGCTTTTCATCGGAAAAATAGAAAAACAAAATGGATGACTTATGACTGTTGTTATATGATAAAATTGATGGCGTGTAAAATTGTTTATTAGAAGTAAAATATTTACGGCTACTTTGATCTCTATTTTCTCTTAGTTAAATATCTTTTATATTATTTAACAAATAATACTATTGATACTCAATATTCTTTTAATTGGGCTTCTAAAAAAGAAAAATATTCTTTTAATTTATTTGAACCACATGAATGGTTTAAACGGTTAATCATTTTAATCTTTTGGATCAATCATTACTAAAGTTAATGGGTTCGTGCGAGTCTGAATCACCTACCAACAAAATTCATTCCAATAACCTACCAACATGATCTCACACCACACATCTCATACATGGCGAGTCCAACTTTTATACCGGGTCCCAGTTTGATAACGAGATGTGCGGTGTTGGCATGTGTTTTGTTAACTGAAAATCCCAATTCGATTCATACATGTTGCAAGGCTGCAATTTGGATAGGATCGGATCGGATTGACTTTCGGATTAAGGATAGGGTTGATTAACTCTATTATTACTAATGTTTATATTTATTATGGTCATACTAAATATATCACAATCCATTTATCTCAACTATTAAGGCCTAACCCTAATAATGAATTATCATTAGTAATTTCTTTCTGATGATGCACAATCTGGCCGGTCTTAGCTGTCGATGATCTTGCCTCTGAACTGAGTAACAGGGACCTGAAACGGAAGGAGAAGAGAAGCTCCGGGGAGAACCCGGCGTAAGGGCTCCGAAGCTCAAGTTAGAATCCTTCAAAGGCAAGATAAACCAGATAGCGCGAAAGTTAGCATACCTCGTTCCTGGGGGGGTAGAAGCCTTTTATAACCACCTCGCGCACTCACTTCCAGGCCTCCGTCAGGTCGGGCATGATTACTTCTGAACGCCTGCCAGTTCGGGTGTCATTTCCTCTGGCCGGACAGAACCGCCACTGTTCCTTTTGTCGGAGCCGTCTCTGCGGCTAGTGACGACGGTTGCAGGTGGCGGTGGCAGGAAGCCGTTTGAAATGCGGCTGTCAGGCGTCAGATCCCAAATCAGTCAGGCGCGTCGCCCTTGGATACGGACGTCCTTGGTGTCGGGTACGTTTGGCTGGCCTGGTGCTTTGGAAGTGAAGTGTTGGAGTGGCGAGCGAGGTGTCTTGAGTTCGGTTTGGAGTGTTCCGAGCTGCCGTGGGCCAGCTCGGGTCAGCTTTGCGAGGCTTGGGGCCCAGTATAGTTCGGGCTCCTTGCAGGGAGCTCGGGTTCTCAGTAGGGAGCTCGCTCTTAATAGGGAGCTTGGACTCCCAGTAGGGAGCTTGTTCTTAATAGGGAGCTCGGACCCTTAACAGGGAGCTTGCTCTAAACAGGGAGCTCGGGCTCCTAGTAGGGAGCTCGGACTTGGGGAGCTCGGGTTCTTAGGGAGCTCGGACCTTTAACAGGGAGCTCGCTCAGGAGCTCGGGCTCCTAGTAGGGAGCTCGGGTTTTTAGGGAGCTCGGACCTTTAACAGGGAGCTCGCTCTTAACAAGGAGCTCGGGCTCCTAGTAGGGAGCTCGCTCAAAATAAGGAGCTCGGACCCTTAACAGGGAGCTCGCTCTCAACAAGGAGCTCGGACTAAGTACAGCGGTCTGGAGTTCGGGTTCGGTAGTGAGATTGGATTTGCTTCCGATATTCGCTTTGGACGCTCTACTGTCCCGAGCTGCTTGTCTTTGCCACGTGTCGGGTGATCGCGAGGTCGGGCCAAATTTCCCTTCATCAATTGCCCCCCACTCCCTGCAACGACGGTCCCGTCTTGGCGCGGGGAGTTTGCAAGGTAGCAGGAGGGTTTTAGTCCGTGCCGAGCGCGCTTGCTTTAATTTGATTTTCAAAAAAGGGCGCGCGTTTGGGAGTCGTGGCAGCAGTTGTTCGGGAGTTGTGCTGCGGATGCTTTTATTGCGAGAAGACGTGCGTGACGCTCCGTCAATTTCGGAAAGACGTGCGCCGATTGGTCTTGGAAGACGTGCGGCTTAGCGCGGCTGTGGGCCGTTGGATTGGCTTCGATCTGGGCCGTCGCTTTCCGTACGCTATGGATATAAATAGTGCGCGGGGGGGGGGGGGGGGGGCGTCCTTGCTACTGTTGTACATCTTGAGCTCGCGCCTTTAAGTTTTAGCTCGCGTCCCAGGTTTTCTTGCTTGTTCGAGTTCTCGCGGTCTGCTTCAGTATTCTTCCCGGGTGAGTGTTTTTGGAATCCCGTTCCGTTTCACGATGTCTGGTTTGGAGGGTTCAGACTGTTCAAGCGGGTTTGATGTGGGTTCTACGAACCAGTTTGCGTCCCCCGGTAGTTCAAGTGAGCCCGATGTAGGTCCTGAGGAAGGGGTCGGGCCTACCACCCGAGGTGCTTCGGGTAGGTCGGCATCTACCTCTCGTCGTGGCCGGGTTGTAGATCAGTTCGGCCCTTCGACTATGACGCTTGAGGAACTTCAAACCTTCGTAGACTACTACAACTTGCCTAGTGAGTACGGTTACTTTATCCCCACGGGCAGCTTTCCTTGGGAACACGGTCCTGATGAGATGGTGATTTTCCAGGAACAGCTCGCCGCGGGGCTGCGACTGCCCTTCCACCCTCTTCTTGTCGAGGTCCTAAACCACTTCGGTGTGATGGTTGGCCAGCTTCACCCGAACTCAATTAGGAACTTAGCGGGAACGATCTCTTTATTTTGCGACGAGAACTTCCCTCTGGATCTGGAGATTTTTTCTTCTATCTTAATGCTGAAAAAGCAAGTGGGTCCCCTTCCTGGGCGTAGGTGGGCATACTACCTGTCCCCTCGCCCGGGCTTCAAGCTCTTACACGGACTCCCCAATAAGGTCTCGGCGTGGAAGCGGGACTATTTCGGGGTGCGAAGTGCGATGGGGTGGTCGTTTCAGACCGGCTGGGGGGTGGCCGCTCCTGATTCCGGCATCACACTTGATGAGGAGACGGCGAAGGGCCTCCGGCAATGGGCGCGGCTTGGGCTGGATTGCCAATGGTATCTGACGGAGGCCAAGCTTATTGCTGCGGGCCTGAGTTTGGGTAGGTTCTTTCCCTAGTGAACTTGTCTTGCTCTTCTTTTACGTGTCTTACTGATGCCGAACTCCTTTTCGCAGGTACAATGGATTCTCGAGGGTCCCGAGGTGGGCACTTGTTCGAGGGGATGAAGAGGTGAAAGCGGGTGGCCAAGCGAGCTCGCGCCGAGCCATCCCGGGCTGCGGAGCCCGAGGTGCCGGATTATCCGGCAAAGGAGCCCGAGATGGTTCCTCCTATGCAGGAGCCGGCGGGGGCTCCTTATGCCGAAACCACAGACACGGGGGCTCCCGCCTATTCCGAGTCGGAGGCCCCGGGGGACTTCAGGAGCGTGCTGTCACCTGTGCATGCTCTTCAACGGAGTAAGGAGGCGATGTTTCCCGAGGAAGTTGCGGCGTGGACCGAGCTCCCTCTGCACCAAGTGGCCTGCCGTGCCGTTACTCATGCCATGGTGGTAAGTGATCCCTTCTTTATAGCTCGGATTTTACTCTTTTATTCGTTTCTTTGATCCCGTTTTCCTTTGATAGGTGAACTCTTCCATTCACGCCTTGGCGAACCAGGTGGAGAAATGCTCGAGGCAGGCGCGAGCTGCCGAGGAGGCTACTCGGGCTGCCGAGGAGGCTGCTCGGGCTGCCGAGGAGAATGCTCGTGCTGCTGATGCTGGACCTGGAGCACCAGGTCGAGTATCTTCAGGAGGATATCAGGGAGAGGACTCAGATCTTCTCTCAAGGCATTGAAGACGCGAAGAAGAAGGCTATCAGCAATTACATTACTTCGCCGGATTTCGATGATCTGATGGTAGACTCCTACAGGAGGGGTTTCAAGCTAAGCCGGTGGATGATCCGGAATACGTATCCCGACCTCGATACCAGCGCCATATCCACTTCGCGTATCACTCAAGAGATGGCTTACGCTGCGGATGCCGAACCGGACTCTGAGTGGGAGGCAGGTCCTTCGGGTGTTGTCGAAGCGGCTTCTGATAACGATGAAGTAGCCCCGGGCTTGTGAATGTACACATTTTTTTTTAAATGTACACATCTATTTTGAAATGAAATGGCTTTTTGTTCATGTACTAGTATCTTCAAGCTATATTTTTTGCCAAACTGACCATTTCGGTCCTTCAGTTCGTTTTATGAAATGACTTCGGCGTACTTGCCTTGGTGGCCTATAGATAGTACCTTCTCAAGTTGACAACGTTCCATGCTCGGGGTACTTGTTTCCCTTCTAGGGTTCCGAGCTCGTACGCTCCCCCACCGAGTGTTTTCATTACTCTGTAGGGTCCTTCCCAGTTTGGTCCAAGTTTTCCTACGCCGGGTTCGGGCACCATGACCTTACGGAGAACCAGGTCGCCGACACGGAAGTTCCTCTTCTTTACTCGCGCGTTGTAGTACTGAGCTACCTTTTGTTGGTAAGCCGCAGTTCGGATGTGCGCGAGGTCTCTCACTTCGTCCAGTAGGTCGAGGTTGGTGCGTAACTCGCCCTCGTTTGTCTGTTCGTCGTACGCTTCTAGTCGCAACGTAGGCACTTCAATTTCCGCCGGGATCACCGCTTCAATGCCGTAGGTGAGGTTAAAGGGGGTCTCACCTGTGGCGGTCTTTTCCGTGGTTCGGTGTGCCCATAAAACACTTGGTAGTTCGTCTGCCCACAAACCTTTGTTTCGGTCCAATCGCGCTTTCAGTCCGCGGAGGATGGCTCTGTTCATTACTTCTGTTTGGCCATTTGCCTGCGGGTGTGCGACCGATGTGAAGTTCTGACTAATTCCCATACTTCGGCACCATTCTTGGAACTTGATATCTTCGAACTGTTTGCCGTTGTCGGAGATCAGTACCCGAGGTAGCCCGAAGCGACATACGATGTTCTTCCAAAAGAAGTTTTGTATGTTTCGGGCTGTAACTATTGCCAGGGGTTCGGCTTCTATCCACTTTGTGAAATAATCTACTGCTACCACTAGGAATTTTCTCCCGCCTGTCGCTGGTGGGAATGGCCCCAGGAGGTCGATGCCCCATTGGGCGAAGGGCCATGGACTGGTGAGGTATTTGAGGTCGGCAGCGGGCTGATGGTGGATGCTGGCATGCTTCTGACACTTGCCGCATTTTCTGACGAGCTCGATTGCCCCTGTCTTCATCGTTGGCCAGTAGTATCCTTGTCGAAGTGCCTTTTGGGCGAGGGCTCTGCCCCCCAGGTGTTCGCCGCACAAGCCTTCATGGATGTCGCGGAGTACCAGCTCGGCTTCGGCTGGGCACAAGCATCGCAGATAGGGGAGCGTGTAGGATCGCCAGTACAACCGTTCGTCTATCATGACGTATTTGGCTGCCTGGCGCTGCACCCTCTTGGCTGTGTTGTGGTCCGCGGGGAGGGTTCCGTCTAACAGGAAGCTCGCGAGTGGGTCGATCCAGCTCGGCTCTGCTTCGGTGACGGGAGCGACCTCTTCTGCCCCACCGAGAATGCTGGGCCGAGGCAAGTCCTCTACGTACACGGTTCTCCTGGCGTTGTGGCTCGTGCTAGCCAGTCGGGACAGGGCGTCGGCCTCAGCGTTCTCTGACCTCAGGATTTGCTTGATGAAGTGTGATTGGAAGTTGAGCAGAGCTTCCTTTACTTTCGCTAAGTACGCAATCATAGTGAGCTCGCGTGCTTCGTACTCGCCTGTAACTTGGTTGACCACGAGCTGGGAATCACTGTAGATAACCATGTGCTTTGCTCCGACCTTGCGCGCTAGGTTTAGCCCGGCTATCAGTGCCTCGTACTCCGCCTCGTTGTTGGATGCCGCGAACTCAAAGCGTAGTGCGTATTCCAGTTTTGTTCCGCCCGGGCCGTGTAGCACTATTCCAGCCCCGCTGCCTTGTTGGTTCATGGAGCCATCTACGTGAAGGATCCAGGGCTCCTCATCCCAGTTCGCGCTTGGTCTAACCAGGAGGGAAGCCACGCTGGCTGCTACTTCACGGGGTTCGGACTCGTTTGGCTTGGGAGCTCCGAGTTCGCCCGTATTGGGGACCTCGTGCTCGACCGGCTCAGGGGCTTCGAGTCTAAACGTGCACTCTGCGATAAAATCTGCCAAGGCTTGGGCCTTGATGGCAGTTCTTGGCTTGTACTGGAGATCGTACTCACTGAGTTCGATGGCCCACTTCGTCAGCCGGCCGAAAACCTCGGGTTTGAGTAAAACTTGTCTCAAAGGTTTGTCAGTCAGGACGATGACGGTGTGGGCCTGGAAGTACGGGCGGAGTTTCCGTGCTGCTACCACCAGGGCATACGCTAACTTTTCTATCTACGGGTACCTTGTCTCTGCTCCCTGCAAGATTTTACTAACATAATATATGGGTCGTTGGACCCGGTCTGCCTCCTTTACAAGTACCGAACTGACCACCTCGTCGCTAGCCGAGAGGTACAGCTCTAAGACTTCGCCTTCCTCGGGCCGAGCTAAGGTTGGCACATTGGCGAGGTAGCCTTTTAGCTCGTCAAACGCGAGCTGACAGTCTTAGGTCCATTCGAACCCTTTGCCTTTGATTGCTTTGAAGAAGGGTAGGCAGCGATCTGCCGACTTGGACATGAAGCGGCTTAGGGCGGCTATGTGGCCGTTTAGCCTTTGGACTTCTTTTATTTTCTGAGGTGGTTTCATATCTAGGATGGCTTGTATTTTGTCTGGGTTGGCCTCGATGCCACGTCGATTGACAACGTAGCCCAGGAACTTGCCCGAGGTGATGCCAAAGACACATTTGTTGGGGTTTAATTTCATGTTATACTGACGCAGGATTTGGAAGACAGAATCTAAGTCTTGTATTAATTCTTGCGAAAACTGTGTTTTGACGACCATGTCGTCTACATAGCACTCTATCTTTGTGCCGATCAGGGGCCGAAACAACCTATTTACAAGTCTTTGGAAGGTCGCCCCGGCGTTTTTTAACCCGAAGGGCATGACCTTGTAACAGTATAGACGGAACTCGGTTATGAAGCTGGTTTTTTCCTCGTCGGATTGGTCCATCCGGATTTGGTTGTAGCTTGAGTAGGCATCCAGGAAGCTTAGGAATTCATGTCCCGAGGTCGCGTCCACTAGGCGGTCGATCCTAGGAAGGGGGAAGCAGTCTTTCGGGCAAGCTCGGTTCAGGTCGGTGTAGTCGACGCACATGCGCCACTTGCCGTTCGCCTTTTTCACCAGCACAGGATTGGCCACCCAGCTCGGGTAATGGACTTCCCTTATGAAGTCTGCCGCGAGGAGCTTTTCGACTTCCTCGTCGATCGCTTTCCAGCGCTCCGGGGCTAAGTTCCGTTTCTTCTGTCTAACAGGTCTGACTAAAGGGTCAGTGTTAAGTTTGTGAGTTATAAGACTAGGGTCAATACCGGGCATATCGGCCGCGGACCATGCAAAAATATCTAAATTTTGGAGTAAAAAACTTACCAGTTCAGCCCGTAGGGGTTTCCTTGACAGAAGCACCAATCTAGAGTGCGTGAGCTGGGTCCGTAGGTGAGGTCGGGATCGCGACTGTTTCTTCTGTTGGCGAGGCTCATTCTTCGCCTTGTTCCATAGGCCGCTCCAGATCGAGGTCGCCGGCCGGCTTGGACTTGCCCTTTAGGGCGGCAACGTAGCACTTGCGGGACTCGAGCTGGTCGCCCCATACTACCCCCACACCGAAGTCCGTAGGGAACTTCATCGCCAAATAGTAGGTAGAGACCACCGCCCGCAGGATATGCGTGATTGGCCGTCCTATTATGGCGTTGTATGGGGAGGGGGTCGCGACCACCAGAAAATCGTGGTTGAGTCTGACCGCACAAGGCCACATACCGACTTCCACGGGCACCGTTATTTTTCCAAGGGGCCTGACTTCCTCCCCGCTGAAGCCCACCAGGGGAGTGCTTGCAGGTTTTAGTTTGCTCCTTGGCAGTTGTAGCCGATCAAACGCCGACTTGAATAGGATGTCCGCCGAGCTGCCCGAATCTACGAGCACGCGCCTAACCTCGAAGTCGCTGATCCTGAGTTTAATGACAAATGCGTCGTCGTGAGGGTAGAGAACTCCCCGCGCGTCGTCTTCTGTGAAGAGGATCGGCTCCTCGGTCTTCGGCCTCTTCGGGGGGTTCCGCTCCTCGGGGACCGCTTCGCGAACTGAGGTCCGAGCTGCCGCTGATGTGCACCCCGCCACCACCGAACCTCCCACAATTACATGGATGGTTCCCCGAACTGGCCTTTCGGCCGGAGGCTGTCACTGCATCGGTTTGGCAGGCCTGCTGCTAGTCTCCGGGGCGTCTTTTAAGTGTTCGCCCGGCTGATCCGCTTTATTGCTATTATTGTTGTGTTGTACAAAGTTTCTCAAGTATCCGCGACGGATGAGTCCCTCTATCTCGTCTCGGAGGTTATTACATTGCTCGGTACTGTGGCCATGGTCCCTACGGAAACTACAATACAAATTCTTATTTCTTTCGTTCGGATTTCCTTTTAGGCGAGGTGGCCATTTCACGAAGGGGGCGTCCTTGATCATCATTAGGATCTCGGTCCGCCTCGTGTTCAGTGTCGTGTAATCCGTCCGAGCTGGCAGGGGAGCTCGGAACGACTGGTTCGGTTTTGGGTCCCGGGCCGGGTTTTTTCGGTCGGCCGAGCTAGAGGGCTCGCCATCCCTCTTTCTTTTCTCGTTTCCGCCCTCGGTTCTTTGGTTGATTTCCTCCTCCGTCCTCATGAACTTGTCCGCGAGCTTGAGGAACTCGGCCACGGTCGTGGGCTGGTTAGCTACCATGTGCCACTTGAATTCCTTGTGCGTCACCCCTCTTTTTGCTGCGGCGAGCTGCACCGCGGGGTCTAACCGAGGTATCTGTAAGCATGCCTCGTTGAATCATTTGATGTAGCCCCGTATGGGTTCTCCTTCCCTTTGGACTACTCCGAAGATGCTTTCCTCTGCTCTGGGGCACCGTTTGCTGGTGACAAAGTGTGCAGTGAAGACCTGCACGAACTGAGCCCAACACTTTATCGATCCGGGGGCCAGGTTCCTGTACCAAGTGCGGGCTACCCCCTTGAGGGTGGTGGTGAAGGCCACGCACATGCATGATTCGCTGGCTCTGGCGAGGTGCATTTGGGACTGGAAAGCGTCCACGTGGTCGTTGGGGTCGAAGGACCCGTCATACTTGTCCAGGGGCGGGAGCTTGAAATCTCTGGGCAAGGGGGCTGCCAGGAGTTCTGAGGCGAGGGGGGAAGGAACTGAGAGAATTGGGGCGACTCCTACCTCGTCCGAGCTCGTCTCGCCTTTGCCTCTGAGCTCGGATAGGACGCGGGTGGCAGTTCGTCGACTTCGACGGCGCCTTCGCTGCTGAGTGGGCCTTGTACTGGCGCTGCTGGCCTCCGTGTTGCCGAGCTCGATGGGCTCGGAGTGCTGGTAGTCCGCTGCCGCTAGTGCGCCGAACCGGTTTTCCACCAGTGGGGACTCCGGTTTGGAGACCCGAGGTGCTGACCTCGCGGGTGAGGTTTCTGATCCACCTGCGAGCCGCGAGGCGGGGATGACTTTTCTTTCTCTCCGGCCTGGGGACGAGGCCTGGCTGTTTGGGGGATTCTGGGGCCTGGAGGCCTTTCCTTGGTGGAGGCGCCCATCCTGCGGAGAGGCCTTTACTGGCTTCGGGGCAGGGTGGCGAGGTGGAAGTAGTGGTTGGTTCGGTGTCAGTTGGGGGAACTGCTGCTGATAGTGATATTGGGAGAGGTTGTGCAACACTTGGTGCTGGTGAAACTAGTGTTGCTGGAACTGCTGCATCTGGGCTTGCATTGCCCGCATGCATTGCATTAAGTCGTCCAACCGATTTTGGCTAGCTGCCAGGGGGACGGCGGTTGGTTCAGTGAAGGTAGTCTCGATGGGAAGAGGGAAGGGGATGTTTGCGGAAGGTAGGCTTACAGGTGCCACTGCTTGTGGCGTAGTCAGATTGGGGATTCCATCCACCGTGAGGGGGATGGTGAACTGCCCAACACACACCACGGGAACTTGGAGCTGTTCCCCGGTGGTGTTTGTCTCTGTGCCGCGTCCGGCGTTGCTGGATGAGGCCATGAGTAATGAGTTTTTCAGAGAAGAAGGAAAGGGTATGAAAGTTTTGGAGGGAGGCCTTTGGAAGCGTTTCCCACAGACGGCGTCAATTGATGATGCACAATCTGGCCGGTCTTAGCTGTCGATGATCTTGCCTCTGAACTGAGTAACAGGGACCTGAAACGGAAGGAGAAGAGAAGCTCCGAGGAGAACCCGGCGTAAGGGCTCCGAAGCTCAAGTTAGAATCCTTCAAAGGCAAGATAAACCAGATAGCGCGAAAGTTAGCATACCTCGTTCCTGGGGGGGTAGAAGCCTTTTATAACCACCTCGCGCACTCACTTCCAGGCCTCCGTCAGGTCGGGCATGATTACTTCTAAACTCCTGCCAGTTCGGGTGTCATTTCCTCTGGCCGGACAGAACCGCCACTTTTCCTTTTGTTGGAGCCGTCTCTGCGGCTAGTGACGACGGTTGCAGGTGGCGGTGGTAGGAAGCCGTTTGAAATGCGGCTGTCAGGCGTCAGATCCCAAATCAGTCAGGCGCGTCGCCCTTGGATATGGACGTCCTTAGTGTCGGGTACGTTGGGCTGGCCTGGTGCTTTGGAAGTGAAGTGTTGGAGTGGCGAGCGAGGTGTCTTGAGTTCGGTTTGGAGTGTTTCGAGCTGCCGTGGGCTAGCTCGGGTCAGCTTTGCGAGGCTTGGGGCCCAGTATAGTTCGGGCTCCTTGCAGGGAGCTCGGGTTCTCAGTAGGGAGCTCGCTCTTAATAGGGAGCTCAGACTCCCAATAGGGAGCTTGTTCTTAATAGGGAGCTCGGACCCTTAACAAGGAGCTTGCTCTAAACAGGGAGCTCGGGCTCCTAGTAGGGAGCTCGGGCTCCTAGTAGGGAGCTCGGGCTCCTAGTAGGGAGCTCGGACTTGGGGAGCTCAGGTTCTTAGGGAACTCGGACCTTTAACAGGGAGCTCGCTCTTAACAAGGAGCTCGGGCTCCTAGTAGGGAGCTCGGACTTGGGGAGCTCGGGTTTTTAGGGAGCTCGGACCTTTAACAGGGAGCTCGCTCTTAACAAGGAGCTCGGGCTCCTAGTAGGGAGCTCGCTCAAAATAAGGAGCTCGGACCCTTAACAGGGAGCTCGCTCTCAACAAGGAGCTCGGACTAAGTACAGCGGTCTGGAGTTCGGGTTCGGTAGTGAGCTTGGACTTGCTTCCGATATTCGCTTTGGGCGCTCTACTGTCCCGAGCTGCTTGTCTTTGCCACATGTCGGGTGATCGCGAGGTCGGGCCAAATTTCCCTTCATCACTTTCCATAATTTTATGTTTTATACTTTTATTATTGTTGATATCATGATTTTACAATTTCTATATAGGAGATTTATCGTAATTCATAATGGACTGATCATTCTAAACGTTATTTTTTGTTCACTTTTATATTAAAAGAAATAATATATATATATATAAGAACATCAAACAAGCAAAACATCAATAAAAAATATTGTAAAAAAAGTTAAGCTTAAGTGATTAAAAGGATTTGAAAGATTTTAAGAAAACAGGAGAAAGGTTGTGCTGAGCCCAATCTTATGTCAACTTTGGGTTAGGTTAGGGTTGAGGGATTTGAAGTTTTTAAGCTTAGGGCTAGGGGGTTTTGAACCTCAGGTTGGGTTAGGGTTGACCTCAACCTAACCTAACCCTACAAGGCTACAACCTACCTTTTACTCTTAAGCAAAATGAGTCGAACACTTAAGTTAGCATCACAAACACTGAGTCGGACAACATATTAGTTAGCTTACCAACAAATCAATTAATTACATGACGGGGTGATCATGGGCCGAGGCAGGACAGAATGAAACATAAGGCCCAGGTCTATATGAGTCTGATCAAGAAAGGGCTCTGGGCCTATGTCATTTAAATACAATATCTTTTTCTTTTTTTAGTATAACATATCACACCTTACATGGAGATTAAGGGATAGGGACAGAGCAAGGTGCATGTAGGGACGGCAATGCGATAGGTTTGGAGAGGATTTCGTAAATTTTAGATTCTATACATCTCCCTAAACCACCCAATTTGTACCCGTCTCAAATAGTGAGTTGCATTTTGAGAATCCAACCCCTCCCCACACAGAAAAAAAAAACAGTAAAATTTTCAATTATTTGATTAAAACATATAAAAAACACAAAATACGAATTGCCCTTTACATAAATTCAAAATATTATTAAATTTAAACAGCTAATATATAAAGTTTATATGTTTTTCAACAATATGTGGGTTCGGGAGAGTTTGATTTAGCTTAACACCATACCGTACCCATAAGGGTAGTAGAAACCGTCATCCCTAGGTGCATGCCCATAAATCCTACCTTGATCTTCTGCAAGCAAAAAACTTTGCACACATAGTATCGAGTCGCACTTTGAGAGTATCTCCCATACATGTACTTTAAACCTAGGCGAGATGTTCCCAATGTATAACTGGATTCCAATGCTTTTCAGAGTGTGTGCAGAGTTTTTATTTGCAGGGAAACCCATTACACCTCAATATTTAAAAGGATGTTTAAAGGGATAACGATTAACCACTCAGCTACTGGGCAATCAGCAATACATTATTTATTTAATATATATTTTATTGAAGTAATATCATATAATATATACATTTTATGACATTATATATATATATATATATTATACGTTATAAAGAATATAAATAAATGCATTATATGTTCATTTTATAACATTTATGTATAGAGAAATGATCAACCTTATTTCCTAAACCAAACTCATTGTGCAAAGTCATTCTATCCTCAAACCAAGAAGCCTACATCATTTTAGAAAACAACTAAAAAGAGACCCATGCAATTCACAAGCTTGTGTTAAAAAGAATAAAAGATGCCCATGTTACATTCTATTTCTTAAGTAGTTTGGTTGTGGGTGATCTTAAATAACCCCATGTTTAATTATTATTTTAAAAAAATTCAAAAAAGTCACAAAGTTTTAAAGGAATTGGAAGCAATATGAAGAATCTGCCATAAACACTGCATTTTAGAATATAGTATAGATCGAAAACAATCCTTATGTATTATGTATGTACATGAGGGAGTATTAATACCAGCTAAGAAGCTAAGAAAGGAAGGAAGGAAAAAGAAGAATAAAAAAGTGATGAGGAAGAAGAGGTAATGCTCACCGACAATAACAACAGCGGCATGGACGGCAACAGATCTCCCTCTCTCTCTCTCACTGATCTCAGATCTGAGATCTCATATCAGTCCCTCCCCCATCTTTCAATCTCATTCATTTTCTCTTTAATCCTCCCAGCAAACAAAATAAATAATTCTTCATTAAACCGTAAACAGCTGTCCAGGTCAAATGGTTCAGCAGTTCTCTGACCAAATCAATGTTATTCCAAAAAAGTGTTTCAGACTAAAATTGGACCCAGAAATATGACTGGTTCCCGGGTCAAACGGTCCGACCATCTGATCTGGTCAGTTTTTAAAACAATATTCCTTATCAATCCGATTCCATTATAGCAGATTCGAATATCTTCTTATAGATAAACAAATCAAATCAAATCCTAAACTTTGATTCCAATAATTATCGAATCATATTTGAATATTAGCTTATCTGATTCGATTATATTTACATATTTTATATGGTATTATTTACATAGACAATTATACCCCCAACGTGTTTTATGTTTATACAAAATTAACCTTTTTAATTTTAAGCTTATACCCCCCCCCCCAACACCACCCATCTCTTCCGCCTGAGGAACTTGTTTCTTTTTTGCTCTAATCTGAGGCACCTAACACTGATTATATGCTTAATACCTCCGTCAGAGATTAGATTTGCCCACACTAAAGAATGCATGCACATTATTTTAAAAAGTTTAAGCCTTGAGGCGCGAGGCTTGCACCTTGAGGTGAAGTGTATGGATTTTGCTTCAAGGCTTAAGCCACAAGCCTCAAGGCGTATGGATTTTACCTCAAAGCATTAAGCCTGTCTCAGGGCGCAAGGGGTAGCTTGAGGCGTAAAAAGGCATAAGCCTCAAGTATCAATAATTATTAGCAATTTAATGCAAAAAATAATATATATTTGATGCATTTTTATGGTTCAAAATATATAGAAGAAGCATTTCAATAATTATTAGCCAAATAAATAATAAGTAAAAATGAAAAACTAAGAGGGGACGTCAAGTTTTACTAGTTTCTCTTTAACGTGTTAGGAGAGTTCAATGCAACGAGGGCCAATCAAGTTCTTAGTTTCTATTGGATATATCAAATGATTTTTATCCAAGTAAGTTATTTTATTCTTTTAAACTATTGAATGACCACAAATGTAATATCCAATTATATAAATGATTCTTCATATGTTTACTTTCTTCTAAATTGGCCATTTGAATTATTTGAGAACTTTGCATCTTAAAACATGGAATGATGGAAATGTAAAATGCTTATCATTGTTAGTTGATTTGTTATTATTTTATTTAATGCTTAACTGCAAAAACTTATTGCTTATAAACTTTAGTTTTATTGGATATTTTACCTTCTATCATTCTAATATGGTATATTATATGTTATTTTTATCAATTTATATACTTTAATTAATTTTATTCTCAAGCTATGAGTCTTATGCCTTACCTTTTTGGGCCATTATAGCATTATGCCTTAACTATGCCTTTGGCCTTTTAAAACCTTGTGCATATATTGTCATCGGCATCAGATCACCAAGGACAAATCTCAATCTATGCTTGAAGAGTTGAAATTCATGTGTTGAGACATGATGAGGGCAGATTTGGCCCTCCAGTGAAATTGCGACACGTGGCACCTCGTGACAACTTAGCAAGCACCCAGGCAATAACTTACCAAGTTGGTGTCCCCCCCGGGCACCGGTCTGGCTGGCCTGGCGTGACCTGCACGCGGCCCACGGGCGGCCTGCACGCGACCTGCGCGGCCTGGCGCGACCTGGCCGGATCAGCCTGCCACAGGCGCCGACCTGGCAACCTGGCCCGGAGATTTTAAAGAATGGAAAGAAAGTTGGGTTGGGCCCAACCCGAGTCCAACCCAGCCCAAAGTTGACTTCGGGTTGGGTTGAATTGGGTTAGGGTCGAAGGAATTTACTTAGGATTAAAGTTAGGGTTGGGTCGATCAGGTTAAAAGTCGGGTTGAGTTAAGGTTAAGGTTGGGGTTTAGAACTTAGGATTGGACTAGAATTGGCCTCAACCTGACCTAACCTGGCCCAACTTGCAGCCCTAATTTTAACTGGATATCCTTAAAGAATTGAATCGAATTTGAATACATAACATAAATGTATTTGGATTTTGGAAATCATGTAATTTCTTATCAAATCGACTCAGATCATACGGAATTTTTATCAATTAGCATCCCTATTACCAGGAATGCGTGTCAAGAAAACAAGACTTGTATAACTAATTTAATAGATATGGTGTAAACATAATATCTTTTTTTTTTTTGGCTTCTAAGGTATAAACGTAAACCATTACTATTATACCATGGTCAAAACAAAATATTATACCAAAGCATTAGTACAGTCAAGCTTTAGCAAAGGTTCTAAATTCTAGCTACTGAGTTTGAGGCCAGTACATCCTTATACGACCTAACTCTGAGTCCGAGCAACCAGTATACCTCATCCTCTTGAGCTGTTCGATTAACCACGATTTTCAAAACTGGATCGGACCAGACGGTCGCACCAGAAAAACCAGGAACCGGTCACTTGATCGGTTCCGTTTTCTCCCAAACCCGCATTTCCCCCCAAAATCATTCATTTTGGTCAGCAAACCGCTGAACCGGCCGGTTAACCGTTCGAATGGTTTTGAGTTTGAGGCTAGTACATCCTTATACAACCTAACTCTGAGTCCGAGCAACCAGTATACCTCATCCTCTTGAGCTGTTTGATTAACCATGGTTTTCAAAATTGGACCAGACCAGACGGTCAGACCAGAAAAACCAGGAACCGGCCACCTGACCAGTTCCATTTTCCCCCAAACCCGTTTTTTCCCCCAAAACCATTCATTTTGGTCAGCAAACCGCTGAACCAGCCGGTTAACTGTTCAAACGGTTTTGACCATTTTCCAATTTTTTTTAATTTTTTGTCAGAACAGGCCGGCCATTCGGGTCAAACAGTTAGACCGTTTGAACCGGTAACCAGACCCTTGACCGGTTCGTTTTTAAAAACCATGCGATTAACCCGTCTATTAACGTGTTTAAACACAATATGATCAACATATAAACAAGAGTCCATACGATCCAAAATACCTAGAAAACCAAGGAACATATCTTTTTTCGTGAGTATCCGATTCCATACCTTAATTCCTTAATAGTTACGAGTGTCCGATTCTCATTTTTTTCGTTTTCTTTTTGGGGGGGGTGGGGGGGGAATTGAGAGTCCCACTCCAGCACTCTTCGAACCTTCACTCTTAGCACAAAAAAACAGCAAAACAAATTTCTAAGAGTTCTGTTTCTCTGGCTCCTTCGACAATGTTACCTAGTCCACCTGCAGCCAAAGAAAATAGTCCATATCAGTTCTGACTACAAAACCATATGATCCTATTTTACTTGTTACAAACTTACAGTACCTCCTAGCTCCCAGGGTTCAAAGTATCTGATACATATCATACCATAACGGATATGCTATATACTAGGATATAGGGGCTGGGGGCTTCTATAATTCAAACATAAGAACTCCCAAGACATTTATTTTTGAAATACTGAACTGAAAAATTATTAAAAAAATGTGAGTTTTGCTGTTTAAAAACTCATGATATCAATACCTTGAACCATAACTACCTCCTTAGTAATTTATTTACATGAAATCTTTTGAAGGCAACTCCCAAAGGTTATCCTGCACATGACTCACTTGGCTCCCCATTAACCATTTTATTATCATAGATTAGCAGATTTAACTACACTATAATAATAATGATATGTGCTAAAGAACCAATTCAGTTGTTTTTTCAAAAATTATTTCATTTCTAGTTAACCATATGTAATAGCATAATATAGCAACTACGATACCAAAAAAAAGCATGATACCCAAAAAACTAATAAACAATCAACCCGCATGATAAAAATGGTAACCAATCAGATGGTATCCATCAAAATTCATGGGGGCATCTAATTGGTCAAAGATATTGGCACTAGGAATTCTACAGAGAAATTTTACAGTGGTGAACATACAGCAAGCCCAAAAAGAGCAATATAAGCTACCAGGTTGCAAGTAGGCTCCTTTAACAAATTCAGGACCCTCCAGCAGATTGATTCAAGACTCTTAAATAATTCTCTGACTTTTTGTCTTCTTTGGTTGATCTTCAGCGTTCAAAGATAATCCTGCATTATCAAGTATCCCAGTACAATGCTCCTGCATTTTGCTTCTATCATCCTTTTGTTTCTGCTTCTTGATACTCCTGCAGACATTTTGTTTGTTAGTATAACAGTAAAAAATTCATGAATGCAGCATGGTGAATTTATATTTTGCTACATTCAACAAGGAGTTCTCCAATGTCTAGGGCCTTCAGTTCAACATACACAGTAAAAATATAAAATATAAAATCAAAAACAGAATACATTGAAATAGGCGTAAGAGTGTCAAACCTTTCTACTATTGAACCTTCTTCCACGTGTTTATGCAACCATTTGGTGCTTCCAGTGTTTTCTGGAATAAGGGATCCAGATATATGGAGTATTTCTTCATCAAAGCTACCACGATGGAAAAAGAGTCATGCCAAATTACTACTAAAAATGAAATTTCAAAGCTTCATTGAATTCAGGAAACTAAGCTAGATCAGAATGATTAAAAAGCAGATAGCAAAAAAGGTACCAAAAATATTGCAGCTACAATCATTAAAAAAAACTGTACAAATAATAATGGAATTTTAACATCAAATATTTTTATAAATACTTTATCATCAAAGTCACCAATGTTTTATCAGAAAACAGTAAACTGAATTCTTGATATGTTGACCAGTTTACTAAAGCAATTTATTTTTGAAAAGTACAGTAAAGCCACGAAAAAAAAAAGGTCATAAATTGAAACATTTGTGAAGGTTTGATGGAAATTACAGTTAAATATTTTGAAAATCACATTAAAAGACTTCTACATCTAATTATTGCCTATTTTTTTTATCAATAACAGTAATTTTATTAAAAATTTTTTTTGCCCATTTCAGTTCTAGCTTATCTTTGACTGCTCCAAGCATGCACATTAAAAAAACCTAATGCCACTGAATGCAAGGAATAGCATTCTACTAATTCTAGTAAATATCAAGATACAAACTAAATGTAGGAAAATAACTGAAAGACCAAACATAATAAAGAACTTGAGAATGATGATATTGATATCAGAGGTAATACCAAATATCAAGAATAGGTAGGAAAAAAAAGAATAGTATCATGCAAATTTTAAATAAAGAGATTTAAACTATAATCATTGGCCTCCATTATTGATAAAGAATCTTAAAAAATATATCAATAGGGATTTTTGACAGTGATGACACCAGAAAAAGAAGCACAGAGTGGAGACTAAGTACAAGGAAAGAAAAACCCACGTTTCAAATAAAAGTTATGTACTTTAGTTCTCCCTACAATGTCTCACATATTATAACCATATGTATAACCTCTATTTGACTGATTGACTCTTAAAACCAGAAAGAAGTTGGAACTGACTAAATAAGTTAAATTCTAGAGCATGTGGATCTCTAGTCAATTCATAAGAACTCAGATTGAACAAACAGGTAAGAATTTGTCTCATCCAAAAAATTCCCCAAATCCACACTTTGCATACCACTTCTCATGCATGGGTAAAATGAAGGATCAATCATCACATAGAGTTAGAAATCTGAAAAAAAAAATGTTCAATATTCACTAACCTATAGGATACTACCAATCACTTCTTTCTAAGCAAATATACACTATTGATATAAAAGACTGAGATCTAAATTAATTTTCCCAGCTGCTTGAACGAATTGTACTACCTAAAAGCACTGATCAAAACATGCAAAACCCCTAAATCACTAAGAGGTCATCAGAGCATCTTAAGAAATCTGACCTTTTTAAGGTATATAACTAAATCATGTAGGCTACCAAAGCAACTAAAAAATTTTCTAAGTTCATCCTTATGATACCTGTTACAGATGATGCAATCACATTGCATGAAGAACTTTGTGTATGAACTTTATCAAGCTGGAAATAGTGTTTGAGACTTGGTTTAAGCCGGAATGAACTTCATCAAGCTGGAAATAAATCACAAGGACCTCAACTTGCTTGTTCAAGACTTGGTTTAAGAACACCCAGCAAAAAAGAGACCAGATAGAACTAAAGAGTGTTTCAAAGGTTAAGATAACAAGGGGGAGAGATAATTGGTAAGTCAATAACAATGGTTTGGAACAAAACATAAAAAAGTAAAGTAGAACAATAATTTTGAGATTAGTAATAAAGAAACTCAAAAGCCCATGGTAAGAAGTTGGGTTATAATGAATTGGTGAAGCCTAGCACAAAAACACTCAAAAGACAATACAGATCTAGGAAGAATAATCCAATTGGCTTCCCTTTATCTCAAATCTGTAGGCCCCACATCACTAGGACCCATAAAATGCTGCTAGTAGGTGGTCCAACCATACGTAATATCATAAGAACCTTACAAATAAGGCTAGAATCTCTCATTTAGAACTAACGAATAACAAATGCATGATATGAAGAAATTATTGCATCAGAATGTCTTTTACTCTTTTCTTTTTCTTTTTCTTTTTTCCTGCATTAATTATGTCAGTGTCGTATGTTGGAGCATTGACAACCTTAACCCAATGCTTTTAATCAACTTAGTCCAAATTTATCTGGGTGCATGGATATTTTTTTAAAAAACCTAAATAGCATACAAAAAGAATAGATCACCTCTTCACTGAGAAGGTTATCATGCTTCCAACCTTGATGACATGTCGCCTGTGAGATGTACTAGCAAAAACTTCCTCTCCATGTTTCTAAAACAAAAAATAAATCATAAAAAGCAAAACCAGTGATAAGTTTGTCTCTTCCCATAACAACAATAATAGTACAGTAATCAGTTACCACAGTACAGAGAATTGACAAAAAATGGTCCATTGAACACAGAAATCCTTACGATTCTATAATGAAACTCTTCACGAATATCCTCCTCTGCAATGCAAGCAGATGAGAAACCAAGAACAATGACATGAAGAGCTTCTTTTCCAAGCTTCACCACCTTCCCTTCTAGAGTATCATAACAACGGATCATCATGCAAGTTAAAAGAAGGAACAACTAACTAGACATGTTAAAAATTGCAAATTTAAAGATGCATGCAGAAAGATATCAACAAAATTAGAAATTTCAGATTAACAAAACTTGCATTTGGGTTCATATTTATGCATGAGTAAATTAAAAAAAATAAAGAAAAGAAAGAAAAGAAAGAAAGAAAGAAAGAGCTCGAAAGGCATAAAAGATGTCATCAACAAAGCATGCAAAGCCTAAATAAAATGAAAGAACCCCAAAACCAAGTTTGAAAGATAAAGATCTTAAAATTTACATGTATACATAACTGTATTAGATACTATGTATATTATGTTGTTCTAGGGTCTTCAGTTAATCACTTACTAATAGCCTTCGCATAAGTAGCTGAACAGAAGAAACAATAATTAACTAGGGGTGGATTTGAGCCGAGCCAAGCCGAATACTTTGCTATTTGAGCTCGGCTTGTAGGAATAGTATCAAGCTCGAGCTCGAGCTCGAGCTCAGCTCGGCTTGAGCTCGATTATAAGCTAAGTTTTTTTTTTGAAAAATAAAAAATATATGTATAAAATTATTTTTTTACTTTTTAGACAAAAAATTAAGAATTATAAAAATTATTTAATATTATATATACAAAAAATAAAAATATATAATAAAAATGATTATAAAAAAATAATTATAAAAATTATTTACTATTATACATATATATATGTATGTATTTATGTATGCATATATATAATAAAAATGATTTATTTAATACTAGTCTCGCGAGCCTCACAAGCCGAGCTTCATTGGGCTCGAGCTCGGCTCGATTAGCAAACAAGCCTATATATTGGGCTCGAATTTGGCCCGAAGCTCAGTTTAAATCGAGCCGAGCCGAGCCGAGCTCGAATAGCTCGACTGTGGCCACCCCTAGAATTAACAACCACAAGATGTGAAAATGTTCTCTAGCAAAATGATCAAATGGTGCTATATTGATGGATGACTTACTGAGGTATCCAGGGCCCTCCAGTATAAATGCTTTAGTGCAGCTTGAAAGCCATCCACTTCATACTTTGTGGCCTGCTGGTGATGAGGAATAAATCAGAGTTGAGATTGTCTTGGTCTTTCAAGAATTAGACTAGCAAGCTCTTTAGGTTAGAGAGAATAACCAATGAAGGGGATGATTTTATCACTATTGATTGGGCCACCTTCTTTGTTGGAGGCCCATGGAGATCCCTCGCTTAATTAGAGCTAGAGACCAAGATAAACTAACAAATTATCCTAATCTCCAGCATGGGGCAGGGGGTTGGGGAGGGAGGGATAGAGAGAGAGGTATTGTCTTTGCATTATAGGTCAGTCACTGATGCAAAATCTGTTGTTAAAATGGAAATTTTACAAAAATTATTTATATCCATTTTTGTATTCGTGGACAATGGAAGTGTTCTTTAACATCAACCATCCATAGCTATCAAGACTTAGAGGAATAGAATTCATTCAGCATTAACCAGACACAGTAATTGATCCCAGATAGTCCATTTCAAATACTGACCAAAGCCAGACCATTCACAATCTCCCTAAAGAGAGAAGTCTCTCAATCAAAACCACACCACTTGAAAATTTATGAATACCAGGTTCAATCCAGCCATCCCTCTCTTACCGCCCAGAGCATTCCCCTAAATTAGAATTTGAAATTTCCTCCTCAATCCCCAATTTATGGAATTATCTACTTTTCTTACTAAGGGAACTTTTGGTCTTATGGTCCTGGAAAATATGCCTGGAACCCCACGTATATATTCAATAGCTTGTGCCATCCACAGGGCTCCCCCTGCATGACACATTCATATGGATTCCATACAACAATAGCAGTACTCAAGGCGTGGCTGTACGGATTAACATGTCACTTGGAGAGAGAGAAAGAGAGAGAGTGAGTGAGTGAGTATGTGTGTGTGGACACCACAGGTTGTTGAATGTGGATAACCAAAGTTTTCTCATACTCAATGTCTCAGCCATCTTTTATAACACTCCATCTGAACTATCCTAACAAACTTCATCCACAGGGCCCCCCCTGCATGACACATCAGTTCATATGGATTCTATGCAACAGTAGCAGTACTCAAGGCATGGCTGTATGAATTAACATGTCACTTGGAGAGAACTTGTGGAGACCACAGGTTGTTGAATGTGGACAACCAAAGTTTTCTCATACTCAGCGTCACAGCCATCCTTTATAACACTCCATTCTGAACTATCCTAACAAACTTCATTGGAAAATTTTACCTTTGAATCCCTTCTTTTTCTTTAGTTTCCCAAACCCAAGAGATCTCCACAGTTTGGTGGAATTCCAACCAGGATCCTTCCTGATCCAATCACATATCCTTATTCACACTAGATACATAATTAAACCTCCCTAGACCCACTGACACCCTTAGAAGCTTACGTCCAAATATAAACTTCAGAAGATTCTTTTAGGCTTTCCAAACATGGATCATAATTGTCCTACATCATCTATCCCTCTAAATGCTTGTTGTACTTTAGCTTGTTACCTTTTCCTGTTGTAGCTATCTCTTGTTCTCCAGATCTATTTGCCTCTTTCAGCTCGTTTGATAAACCAATGTGGGCCAAATTGCCACTGCCAAGGGTTCGAAGGTAAGAAAATCGAAGCTGTTGGATAAGTCTTATATTTAAAATTGTAGAATAAACTACAAGCTATTGGTTTTCGCAGAGGTTTGCGGGAAGCTGAACTTCTTTGTGTCACTGAGTTGCTTTCTTATCTTGGTAATGTTTGTTTGGACCCTTCTTCTAATAAGAGAGTGTGGGCCCTTGCTTCCCAAGGCTCTTTTTTCTTGTGCTTCCTTTCCAAATCCATGTGTTCTAGTGATGTTCCTAGGTCTTTTCCTGTGCGAGAAGTTTGGACCAAACCTATTCCCCCTAAAATAGTTGTCCTTTGTTGGGAGGTGTACCATGCTAAGATTAATACTTTGGAAAACTTGCAAAAGAAAAGGCTTTTCTTGTGTCTATCCCCAAACTGGTGCATATTGTGATTTGTTTGGTGGTAAGTAGATTAGTGTTTTAAAAGCGCAAGGCGTAGGGGTCAATTTGCGCCTGAGGCGCAAGGCAAGGCACGCGCCTTTTTGAAGCAAGGCACAAAATTATTAAAAAAATGCTAAAAATAAAAAAAAATGTCAGAAAATTCAAAAAAATGCCAAAAAATTCAAAAAATATTAAACATAATATTAATAAAAAATATAAACTTAAATTTTAAAATAATGTTTTTAAAAACCTATTATCTAAAATTAAAATACATAAACATAAGATGTAAAGCATATTCAAATGAGAATTTAAAAATAAAATCAAACATATAAAACGTTTTCAAGCATTTAAAACCTCTAATCTCTTTTTTCACTCAATTGCATTACTTCACGTAGCTAATGTAATGTAAAACATATTACATTCTTAATTCTACGAGCCGCCTTCCGGAGCTCCGAGAACCCCCAATTTGGTAATGTTGTTCATTCATTCATCCTAATAAAATGTCTTCTCAAAAAGCAATTAAAACCATAAAATCATTATTTGTGTGAAAACTAAGAATTTAAGACCTAATGTGGACTTGTTTGGGCTTGCCTCGAGGGGCGTGGCACTAGGGTCCAGGGGGTGGATCCCCCGGCCGAACCGCTAGGTTCAAAAAAAGCGAAAAAGCGTCAAATTTTCAAAAGGCGCACGCCTGGGCTGAGGCGCAAGGCGCATTAGGCACACTAGGCGTGCGCCTTTTGAAAGGGCTGCGCCTAGGACCTAGGCGAGGCGCATACCCTGAAATGCGCCTCGCCTGTGCGCCTAGGCGTGCCTTTTAAATCACTGAAGTAGATAATGCCATAAAAAGTAAAATTGTTGTTCAGCTCGTCTACCTTTGTTTGGCCAACAAAAAAAGGGAAATGCATGTGGAGGTGCATTAGAGCAGCTACTTTGTAGACTATTTGGGAAGAAAGGAATTCTAGAATCTTTCATGACAAGGAGAAGAACTCTTCCAGCAGTGAAGGAGTGTATTTTGAATAGAGCTATACACTGGTTGAGAACCCTAGAACCCTTCACTCTCTTTTCCTTTGATGATTTCTGGAGAAACTAATCTGTAATTGCTAGCACGAGTGCACGACTTCTCCGGAAGGTTTGGGTACCTCCTCCGGAAGGTTTTATTAAACTGAACTTTGACAGGAGTAACCGAGGCAATCCAGGTTTGTCAGGGATTGGGGGGGTCTTGAGATCTGAGGAAAGCAATATCTTATCTCCGTTTTCAGGCCTGGTGGGAGTGGGTGATTCTACAAGGAGTTCGGTTTGCCAAATAACTTGGGATAGAAAAGTTACTGATTAAAAGGGACTCTAAGGTAATTATGGGTTGGTTGCAGAACCCCGATTCAGCTACTTGGAGCCATAGGATGTAATGAAAAGATTTAAATGGTTAACTGGACACATGACAATTAGAGTCCAATGGGTGGGTAGTTCGGAAAATGTCTTTTCTGACTCTCTTGCCAAACAAGGGGTATTTAGGGAAGAGCTATTCTGGGCAAGTTTGTAACTTTTTCTGGTTTATTCTGCTTTCACTGTAATGTCTAGGAGAGACTGCACCTCGTGCCTCTCCAATGGATGCTTGTAACAGCTTATATTTCTCTGATTAATGAAACTACAATTCAATTATAAAAAAAAAAAAAAAAAGCTGCAAGTACTTTTAACACCGAAATTAAAAAAAAAAAAAATTAAGAATATGTTACCAGTTTCCCTTTAAGTTAAAGAAAGAAACTCAATTAATTGACTAAAAACTACCAAATCTTCCAAAACTTCTAAGCTAATTACTTCATGGATGATAACCTCCTGTTAAAATAGAGATATGTCATTGCATTAACTATATAAGAAATCAGGGACCATCTAGGATCAGCATAGAGCATTCAGCTTATTGGACCAACTCAAACCAATATTAAGTTTTGAATATAAAAACATTGGAGTCACATACATAGGATCCAAAAGATTGTATTGGAACTACCTAAAAGCATGTCTGGCTTTGGGGAAAAGAGCAACATCTTAGCTTTTAGTTTTACTCCAAAATATGAGTTAATTCCAGGAAGAACTTTGGCATTTTTATCCCGAAATGTCACATCATAGGCTAGAACAACACCATCAAAGACCTCGATGTACCTGCAAAACAGAGCCACTGAATCCAAGTCAGTAAACTCACCTAAAAAAAATTACTAATATCAATCTTTGCAAAGTGCAAACATAAAATGGAAAATCATCAAATGTGACCTAACAACTGATTTGGAGATGTCACTTCTTAACAAATTGAACAACTAAAGCAAAACTCAGATTAAAAACCTGCATGGTTTCAAGGCCTTCTAAATTCTGGTAGCAGACTGGACAGAATTTGATGGGTCAACAACCAGAATTTCAGAAAAAATTCAAGATTCATGTTGGAACAAGAAAAAATACTTTTTTATTTATCTTCTCCTGATCTTTTCCCTATTTTTCATTTTCTGTTTCCCTTTATGGATTGATTCCTTCTCATTTTCTCTCTATTTCCTAGTTATATTCCCAATTTTTGTCTCTACTTCCTCTATTTACCTTGACCATCCTTTAAGCATGTTCATTTTTTCTCCATTGTGTTTAGTGGTTTGTAGCAACAAAAGGCATTGAATCAACAATTTTCCATTTTATTTTTCAATAAGAATAAGTCCCAAACAAGGCAGGAAGGCATTAAGGAATCAATATCCCATTCAGCTGCAAGTGTTTAACCTTCAAAACTTCAAAGCCAGTTTTTGATGCAGACCCTGTGTTCTGCATATGAAACCTCAAATTTAATGCAGTGTTTTCGGCTCTTCAGAGCTAAGTCATCATTCAATTAAATCTTTGCCAAAGTAAATATTAATTCATATCAGGTGCATCGTACAAGTTGTTCTACATTTATGAATTTAGTAAATATCATGGGTGCATGTTGTTGGATGGAAAAAGGTTTGCCACGATAATGTCAAAACGTGTTTATGCACAAGATCCATGATTCAACCAGTTTTAAATAAAAAAAAAATGTAATAGAACTTCAGGCGCTTCTATCTGGATATTGTGAACTAGAGGTCCACAAATCAAGCACGGTTTTATCATAAGTTACAAGTCGAGCACATGATAAGAAATCGCAAATACGGTAAACTGAGAAATAACATTTACTTTGACAGTTTGACTCCTCAGTGTGTTTCCATATGTATCCAGCAAAATTTGAAAAAGAACCCACTGAGGCACTACTTTTATTCGGAAACCATTAAATGGGATAAAATATGAATCCATCCGTCGTATAGCATTCAACAGAACTAACTGTATCTAGAGTGTCCTAATGAATCCCTTATAACTTAAATGTTTAATAAGACGAGAATTCTAGGACAAGTCCACAGTTTAAACATCGATTCAGAGTTGCAGTCAGGGTCCGTTCCCCACGTTGTCCTGTTAGTGACCCAAACCTAGGCTTTCCCGAGCACAGCAAACCAAACAACCAGGATTCAGGAAGTTAAAGGAATCATCAAAACCGAACAATTAAAAGCTATTAAGGTAAACGTAACTAGCGCAAAAGGTCGTCGATCAAACTCATTTTTCGTGAGCAGAGAGAGAGAGAGAGAGAGCACCGTACTTAAAGAGCAAAGTACTGAGTTGTCGAAGAATCGCTTGAGAAACCTTGCCCGCCTTTGATGGATGTATATAAACGGCCAAATTTGCATCGGCAACATTCAGTCCCTCCATTAGAGTTTCTAGTAAGGTCAAAACCTCCAAGGAAGATTTGGGTTCCCCTCGTCGACAAAAGAAAAAAGAAAAAAAAAAAACATGCTAAACCCTCCTAAAATGTACACTTTGCAAGGTGCCAACTGGCTAATTGGTTTACCGGAGACTTCGGATCGAGCCCCGCCTGCACCAGAGTTGGCCGGGGGACGGGGGTTATCACTTATCAGTTATGTGTTTGGCCGTTTGGATTCGGCTTGGATCGGCATTTGCTCCTCACAGACCACACACCTCACACGACCTCACATTTCCATTCCACAGAACATCTCCCACGAATATTTAAGTACAGAATATATTCCCGATGCACAGCTGCGATGGCGTGTAAGGAGAGCTGTACGAGGAGAAGATCCGGACTCTGGACTAATGTTTCCCTCAGTTACGTTGAATCCACTCAATGCCCAGGCAGGCTCTCACCACCACCACGAGTTTCGGTTGGCTCCACATAGCACATTGTAGCCGTGTATTAGGAATATCACAACGCAATGCACCAGAAACATTTTTGCTTACGGCTACAATGTCATGTAGGAATTAATGTGGGTCTAAATGAACACGGCAGTGTTCTGTTCCGGTGTGTTGTAGAGGGTGTTTGGTTTCCTTTTAAGTTTATTCAGTAAATATTTTACTTGTGTGGCCGCAAAATTGAGAAATACATATAATGAAGGTGTTTATGATACATAAGCGCCATTAAGCACTATATCAGTAAAATGTCTATCCGGTTCAGGAAATTTCAAAATGAAGCTTCTTAAAATGGGAAAGGTGTACATAGAAATCAAAATTTGTAAAATTCAATACACACAAATGTTGAGACATTTGTTGACGGCACCGTCAATATACATAAATGAAACTAATGGGCCTAAATGGGCTAATAATAATTGCAGGAGCCAAAAGCTAAACATGGAGTTTCAATGTCATTAATTTGCATCTGCATCCTTTCATCCCTCAAACATAAACACGGCCCCACCGAATTGAATCTGAATTTCAATTTCTCACCTTTTAGCTCACATTCATGTATATGAATTATTGGGTCCAACAGTGTTCATAGGCACTTCAGACAAGCTATAAAATGTAAATGGGCCATTAACTATTTTTGTTTCCAAGTTGATGTTGTTTGATCATCAAACGGAGCAAAAGAATTTTCTGTCATTTCTGTTTTCCTGCACTAGCAGATGCCACCTATGGAATTTCACCAGAGATGTTCTATAGAACATTGTTTTTTATTTAATTATTAGTTAAAATATTTGCAGGGTTGAGTTTCTCAGAGTGGGTTGTGGAATACACTACCATGACCATAATGCCATATTAGATTTGGAACGATATCACCTACTCAGCCATGTCCTTGTATCTTAAATTTATCTTGTTTGGAATAGAATGGCTATCAACCCAATGTGCCCGGACCCAAATGAATTGGATCCTTCAGTTACGGATTAGTGGAGACAAGATTTGGGCTATATATGCATTACGGAAGGGGCGAAATGAAAAGATCTTCAATATTAAGGATAACCCTCCCCAAAAAAGTGCTTGAAAGCTGTAGGTGGAATTCTTGCGAGCAAATCAGTATTGTGAGAATTCAAAAAAGAAAATCAATTTTGTGAGAATGAAAATCGAAACATCAACCAACCTATTCGGCATCGTTTTGTGGGAATGTTTCTCGCATTTGTGACATCAGGAACAACCTATTTGGAAGTGGGATTGTTGTGTTGTGACCATGCAGTTCCCACTTCCCACATCGTCAATCTTGAAGTTGTAAACAAACACATGTGGGAGTATTTCACGTGAAAGCAGGGGCAACTTTATAATTTCATTAAAACAAAAAATTGATGCAACTCCTTTTGTTTTCTTCCTTCTTCCTAACACTGCATATACAGAGAACAACAACCACAGTGAACTCTTCTCTCACACTCTTTTTGTTTTTTCTACCTACATTAGCAAAGTAGCAATCATTTATGTTTGTGATTTGATCAATATATGATAGCCCATCGTTTTGGGGTGTCATTATTTGAACAATCCGTCCTTTTTTATTTGATTCTATATGACACTAGCCCATCGTTTTAACCGTCCAAAATAGTGTTTGTATGCAAAAATGTTAAACAAGTTCGGAATTCTTTATTAATGAGGTATATGATTTTTAAACAAATTTGTGATCCAGCATTTATTAATCAAATATAAGAAAATGTTAAACAAGTTTGGGATTTTTATTCAACAAATGGAAATACTATGTTTCAAGTTTGAAAATTTAATCTTAAGAATCAATACTGTTATCCAAATATTGTTTCTATTTTTATAAAATAGAAACGAATAGATTTCCAGACGTCTTAATTATTCCTCAACAATTAGAAACAAAATACCTATTCAAAATATGGGAATTTTCTTAGGAACAATGCAAAATGAGGTTTATAAGTGTCTAACTTGAAGAGCTTAGATATCCTACCCACATCTATACTCCTAGACACTATAGGTGTATAAAGCAAATGTCTCCCTTGTCATTCATGGCAAGTTGTTCCCGATACACAACAATACTATCTTGTAGGTTTATGAGTAAGTGATGTCGTCCAATCTTACCAACTTGGAAGAGTCAAGGTGGAAGGATAAAGTGGTGCATCGAACAAATCTGCAACCAAATCAATTGTCAGAGGCCCAAGGATATGGTTTCCGAGGAAGGCACTCTGATGCTCAAGTCAATAATGTGTGATGAGATTGATTGGGACAAGCTGGTTCGGACCAAGGAAAAGTGTATGAAAGTAAGGGTGCTAAGTGCGGGTGAGAATTAAAGAGCTTAGATAGATTAAGCCTTGGGGGGAGATGCTTTTAAATAGCACAATGTCGTGGCAAACTCGAACACATCCCTCATGGGGTTTATGGGAAGAGGCCGCCCGTCGTGGTCTTTAGATAGGTCCACTTTCCCCGATGGGGACACCTATCTAGGAGATAGGTCAAGCTTCCTCAAAAGTTCTCATTTGGGGATCATTTGTTGACCCCCGGTGCATAGCATGCTTATCCGTTCATGTGGCCCGAAGAAGTCAGTTGGGCCCAAGATACGACGACATCCATGTGGCAACTTCGACCGGATGAGGCACAACCTTAACAACAAGAGATTTAGAGTGCAAATGGAAACCACCCAAGAAACATAAGTATAAAGTTAACTCTGGTGCTTTGAAGAGAAAAAAAAAAGACATTGCTTCTATGGATTACATTGGCATGAACGGATTGAGAAAGATCATTGTATGGAAAGCAAGAATGCATGGTAGAGGTTTTGGTAGCATATTAAGTCATTTTCATGGAAAAGGATCAGAGATGGAATAACATATGTGTGAGCTCCAGAAAGCTCATGGTAGTTCAAAGAAATGGATTCATCACCCATTTTTTAGAGGAAATGGGCTTTAATTTTTAGATTTGAAAAGTCAATTTATGTCTTTAATAGTAATTTTGTTCTCCACAGGAAAAGACACACAACCTATAGATTCTAAATCCAAAATGATTGGGAAAGGGAAGGTGTTAGGTACCTCTCTCTCCAAGTTGTTGTAGCAACTCAATACAAGAGTTATCTAGGCTCTATTTCATGCAAAAAACAACAAAAATAGTTGGAATTTCTGAAATCTAGAGAAACATGCTCTCAATTTCTCCTAAGACCGATTTTGAGGTAATGTTATCGGGTCTTAGGTATTAATTTCCCTAATACCCTTGCCTCTTTGTCTCTATTCTCAATCTAGAAGAAGTCGAGAACAATGATTCTCCAATGTCTCAAAACTTCAACCAACACAGAAAGCACAAATTCGAGCTACAAATAGGATAAGAGGCTTACCTCTTGTATGCAAGTTTGACAGCGATATTCTAGCAATCGAATTGATCAAAAGAATAGTTGAATGGGCTTAATAGAGGTTTGATATGGACGAATGCTTAGGGATTTCAGGAAAATTTCAAACTTGAAACATAGATGGTGGTTTTGAAGTTTAAGGTTCATATATCTAGGGTTTCTCACGAATGGAAGTTTTACAGAGGTTGGTAGTGCTTCTAAGATCTCTCTTCTTCAAATTTGCACCTCAAGTTCTTTCAAAAACTACCCTTAGGTTTCTTCCCCCTCCAAAGCTTAAGTTGGGTATATATTTATAGAGGAAGAGGTCTAAAACTTGTTTAGTTACAGTGTCTAGGTTCAACAAAGATTTTTTACATAAATAAGCAAAGGTTTTTTTAAAGAAAATGGTGCCTAGTCAAGCCTTCCTCTTTGGTGAAAGGTTTACTTCGATTCGGGATGTGGTTTTTATGGGTTTTGTGTGTCTAATGGGAGCTTGGGGCGTGTTTTTCATGGCAGTCTCGTATTTGGGGCTGTTAGTGGTAGAAAATATAAATTTGATGAACTTTTAAAAGTGATTTTGTTTTTTCTTAGTTTTAAGTAAGGGTATCTTTAGGTTTTTGGGATTTTGGGTCTATTAGGATCATTTTCATTGGTCTAAGTGTTTGAACAAGTCAATAATGGGTCTGACATCAACCATCATCCTTTTGAGGTTTTAGGTTAGGACAGATGAGATGGCAATTCGATCTAGTGCATCCAAATGGCATCTTCCTAATTTAACGGTTAAACGAGCGAATCGGGTCATGAAATTTGACGTGCTAAGATTTTTGGGCCTTTGAACACAGTGGTGAGGTCTAATTTGCCAAATAGGATCGGGATGATGGAGATCTATGGCTGCCAAGTTCAAATCAATGAGATTTGTTAAAATAAAATCGTTATTTAGTGAAATGTCAAATAGGGGAACTTTGGGATAAAATTTGGTGGATAGGCACTTTTGGACGTCCTGAATCTAATGGGAGTGATGGATCTTTGATCAAAAATGTAAATTAACAGCTTTAGTTTGAATCTATGTTTTAGCCAATGATTTATCAATTAACGCCTTAACGGGAAGGCTTGAAATGAAATCACACTTTCTTAACGGTCAAATGAAGGAGTTTGGTTGTGAAATTTGATATGCTGGGGTTTTTTGGATCTCCAAATAAAGTGGTGAGGTCTGATTGGTCAAATAAAGATGGGATGATGGATGATGAGATTTGCTAAAATAGGATCTAGGCTTGATGGTGGGTCAAACGGGGTATTTTGAGATGAAATTTGGTGGGTAGAAATGGATTAAGGTGAAGAATCAAGTGGATGGTTATAATCTAAAAGAGAAATGGTTAATCTAGGTTTTCTAAATCTAGTTGTGTAGGGCGGTCATAATGGAATTTTGGCGCTTTTGAAGTCGATCATTGTAGACTTGTGGTAGAATTCTCTAGTGGACTATATCCTAGTGACCTTGAGGCGAAGGATGTGTTGGATCAAGGCCATTAGAAAGGAAGTTGGCATGATAAACGGTGGATGTGTGATTAATTTATAGTTTCCTTAATCTGTAGGCCATATTTGATTGGATGTCGATGTTGATCTCGAAGTTTTCATTTGTCCTATGGATTGTTTCAAATGGGGGATTTTTGGCTTTGTAAAGTCTCAATTTAATCTTGTTGTGATTCTAAGTTTTTTGGTCTAAAAGGAGGGTATAAAGAGGTATGATGAAAGGACCAAGCAAAAATTAGGTGCTAACAATATTGATTGAAGGAGATGCACAAAGGTGATCTTAGGCCAAGTTTGGGAGTGCCTATTAGAATAAGCATTTATTTGCATTTGACATCCAGCTTTTTCAAGTGCTTATTTTAAAGAATGAAGCACGTATTTTATATTGGGCATTTGGTGGTCTTTTTCTCCCATAAGTACTTCTAATTCTTTTGTCATTTTTCTTTCAAAAATTCAAAATATACCCTGAGTTTTTCAAACTTATGTGGGTAATGTTTTCAAACGTAAGAGTTGGATGGAATCGCCACAGGTCAGTAGACGTGAGAAGATGATATCATAAGAAGGCTAGAATCACTTACGTCGGATCTATAAGGACTACTAGGGCTGCTAAGATAGAGGAGAGGTGGATGGAATTACCGTTGGAGATAGCTAGTTACATAGAAAGAGTGCTTTTCTTGAAAGATGAATGTCCTGTTTCAAAGGGCTGGGCACATGAGAGAAAACATTACCCATATAAGTTTGAAAGAATCAGGGTATATTTTGAAAATTAAAAAAAAAAATGAAAGACAAAAGAGTCATAAATATTTATTTAAGTGTTCATCTTTTTAAAATAAATACTTAAAACAACTGAGTGCCAAATATAATTAAGTGCTTATTCAAATAAGATTGCATTTGGCATTACTTATTATAAAGATTCATCTTTTTGTAGTTAAAATGTCCTATGAACACCGGCTTTTAACAAAAAAAAAAAGAGAGAAGTCCTTAAAATAAGGAATGCTAATACAACCTAAGCACTTATTTTTAAAATAAGCACTTATTTCAGGCTTAGTTTCCAAATATCAATAAATACTTAATGATATGGTCCCAGGTTCCCAGCCCAAAACATAAACACTTATTTTTAAGCAGCGCTCCCAAATATTGGCAAAATGTACAATAGGAGCCCAGCCCATGAATAGATCTATAGAGGACATGGATCAATTGTGCAAAATACTGAAAGGGAAAAAGTTTTTATTTCCAAACTCAATGCGTGAACCACCTCTAATGTTCATGCACCAGTGTTTTGGTTCACAAGGGTTGGATCTAGTGACTTAGGATAGTGGAAAAGAACCAAGGTTCGGCTGTTTCACCCGTGGTTTGAAGTTGGAAGACCAAAAATTTTGATTCGACCCAGGTTTCATCTCGTATTAGAAAATGAGTCAGCCAAGTCAGGTGGCAAGTCAAGCCAAATATTGATTTTTATTATACGATTGATGACTCAATGAAAACAGAAAAAATATGGAAAATGTTAGAAATTAAGGAAAATATCAAAAGTTCTGGGGAAATAACTTTTATCCCAAAACTTTTAGGGGGTGTTCGTCAATATGATTGGTTTTGTTTTTGAAAAAAAAAACTACTGCAACAAAATCAACCATATTGTGAAACACCCCCTTAATTTCTAGTATCTTAGAATTCATATTGATTACAAAACTTGGTCTGAGTCTGACGTAATCCTTCTTTTTTTTTTTGTTTCATAGGACTACACAATGGGGATAACTCACCACTCTCTCTTAACCCCCAACCCTAGTGGCAGCGGGATTTGATTCCAGTTATCTAGTCTGACGAATCAGGGATCCTACTGAGTCACCAACAGTTGGTTGAATCTTGGTTGATTATAGAACCTCCTGGTTAACCACATAACTCTTAGACCAGGTTAGTAAATTTTTTCCTTTTTTTTTTTGCATTTGGTGAATTACATAAGTTGAGACTTGGTTTTCCAACTATCTTTTCATTATAAAAGGTGCAGCGGGGATTTCTATATTTGCCCCTCCTAGGACAAAAAAAACCTTTCCCTCCTCTAGGGGTGTCAACGGTATTTAAAATTTTGATTTTGAATTCAATATTCAATATAATCAAATCGAATTTGGATATGATCTAATTCGATTCAATAAATATATGAATTTGACCGATAATTTAATTCTTATATATAATATATAAAGTGTTTAAATGTTTTATATAATTTATATATATAATAATTAAATTATATAAATAATTTATATATTGATATACTTTAAATAAATAAAATATTTATTTATATATTTATTAATTATCTAAAATAATTAGTTAATCAAATCCTAATCGAATCAGATTGGGATATCACAATTTTTAATCGAATTCTCGGATATTGCCTTATTCATTCGAATTCGATCAGTTTATACCCCTACTTTTACGTAAAAGCATAAGCAAGCAAAGAAAAAGACCTGATTAACTGATAGTTGCATTAAGAGTGATGGACTCGTATGTTTAGATTAGATAGTAGCAAGGTTTAAAATTTCCTCAGATATCAGCCAATTAGTGACCTACTAATAGATCAAATATAAATGTTAAAGAGCATGGTTTTTAAAACCGACCCGGTGAACAAACCGATCAGAGGTCCGGTTACCGAGTCGAATGGTCCGATCATTCAAACCAAACGCTTGACCCGTTCTGACAGAAAAATTAAAAAAATTAAAAAAAAAATAAATAATGGTCAAAACCGTTCGAACGGTTAACCACCGGTTCAGCGGTTCACTGACCAAAATCAACGATTTTGGGGGAAATTTGGTTTTTAGGGAAAACGGAACCGGTCAGAACTGATTCCCGGTTTTCCATTCTGACTGTCTGATCCGGTTCGGTTTTAAAAACCATGGTAAAGAAGCCTTAAACTGACCCCTCTAAACAGATTTTGAAAAGAAAAAAAAAAGGAAATCATCGAGTGAAAATACTCGATACGCTCCATCCGACATATGTATTGATACTTTAAACCTTAAATGATAGAAAAAGAAGTTGTTATTACAATGATATTAGATAGTATTTAGCATAGCTTTGGTTTTTCTGGCGTGGTTGTTTTCCCTTAATCAGCAACATAATTGTGATAATTTATAATAACAAAAACAAGCCCGCATTTCACTTTTCCATGTGCCACAACAAAGAGGGGGACAGGGGGTGTTATAGTAACCAGTGTTTTTAATTCGTCGTTGGGTTAGCCGGTTGAACTGCTTAAATTGTCATCCAATCAAGATTTCATGTTCGGTTTGTGTAAAATTCAGAAAAGATAAAAAAACTATTGATTTGGTCAAAACTGTTTGATCTGGACAGTTGGACTGTTGACCTATTTGACTTGATAATTGGATCGCGGGTTGTATACTAATTGTGTATGCAAATTTCAGGAGGCGATAATTTTGCACTCCAATGTCTGATTAAGGTGTTTTTTTTTTTGAGTAACTTTTCGAGATCTATGTATCCCAAGGCGCCTTACCCCGTTATTTTTTCCAAAACCTCCCTTTTTAGTCTTAATTTGTAAATTTTAATATTTTTTTACAAATAAAAAAATTAAAACTGAATTAAAAAACATAAATTAAATATAAAATACTTCATATATTACATATAAAACATAATTATTTATTAATAAAATACATATTTATATACACACAAACACAAAGATGCATATTCCATATGATTGATGTGACACGGTCTGGTCCATCCAACCCTGCCAATTAAATTGGTGACCCATGACCCAGAGGAAAAAACGGTTTTTAAAACACAACACCACCTCGTTGCAGAAAGTAGAAATGTCAAAATATTGTTTCCATTATCACCTCCTTAGACAAAAAATTGAAGGACCTTGTTGCATTTGCGTTTTTGCATAAACAAAATTTCTTTACCACCTATGCTGAAAAGCTGATGCGGCAAGTTAAAATAAAGAAAAACTGCAGTAAGCCCAAACTCCCTCTTAATTTATAATTTTGCAAATTCAAAACTATAAGCAAGTGGACTCCCGAAATGTGGTCTTCCAAACTCTCTGTTCAGGTTTTGGTATGGTCCCCAATTGGGAATGTCATCACTCAGAATCAGTCCTACTGAATCTGATCTCCTAAATTATAGTATTTTCTTCTAACTATCTCATTGACCATTATTCTAGAATATTCTCATGTTAAGTCCGTGCAAGTCAGTGAACCACCAATCAAATAGTTAGTATATTACCCAGAGTTGGACCAGTCCAATTTGGTTCGGGTTTATACTAGGCCAACCCGGGTTTATGGTATTTTATAAAACAATGCTCTTACAATAATAATAATAAATTAATAATATGGGCCCGTGCCCAATTGTGTAGCTCATGAAGCAAAAAAAAAAAAAAAAGAAAAAAAGGGCCCGTTTGGGAAAACTTTGCATCAGAGGCCAGTTGCATTAATCCAACCATGTTGGTTGAGCACCTATGTTCTAGACAAGTTACTTGTGTTATTCTGGTTATAGTTGTGTACTTGTGTGTTTTTCATACATGGTTAAAACTTAAAACATCAATATTGAGCAAGGTTAGTTTTGAGGCGTAAGCCTTGAGGGAAAAAAATAAAAAGAAAATGATATAATCCATAAATAATAAAAACATGAAAACATAAAATTAGGATCTTATATGTCTTTATGATATATTAGATATGGATTCATGGTTCAAAGTATTACACCCTAATATGATCAATGGGATGCATTGATTATTGACACTTTGAACCATGTATAATTTTTTTGTCATTTTTTTTTTTATTTTACAAGGTTAGCTTTATATTATTTAGTTTTTAAAAAGATATTAAAAAACCTTAAAATGGGTATTGGTACCCCAAATATACAATACAATTTAGGTTAAAATCTTACCAAAGTAGTTTTTAACTTTTTTCCTTATCAAAATTTTCAATTTAGGGATATGATGCATGTGTTTTAGAACAAGACATTCCTATTTCGGTTCTTGCACTAATATGCATTAGAAAAGAGCGACCATATATATGATGCATGTGTTTTAGAAAAAATAGAATATCAAGTATGAGATAAATGAGAAAATGAGAATTATCAAAATAATAGTAATAACAATAAATGGGCAAATAGATAAGAATAAAGCATGAACAATAAAGCAAACTATTTTTTTACACATTCTATATACATTTTTGTGTTATTTGTATATTTATTTATTTGTTCATTACACTAATACATACAAAACAAGGATTTTTTTCCTTAAATTTATGTTTTCCGCTATGTAAATTAACTTTCATATTTCACATTAGTAAGTTGAATAATTGAAGCCTAAGTTTTTGACATTTTAAGGCCAAAGGCCCAAAGGCATAAGCCTCAAATAATTCAAGGCCTAAGCCTTATTGATGGGGTCCAAGGCTATTGAGGCCAGGCCTTTTTTCATAGCCTTGCCTCAAGAGACTTTTAAAACAATGATATTGAGCTTTCCGTATCTTCATCAAACACAGCTTATGTGATTTCTGTGTAGACTGTAGAGCCCAGCTCAGAACACAGAAGCCATGCCCCAAGACCCTCCTAACCAGGCACTATATATATATATATATATATATATTTGACAGGAATAAACCAAATCAATGCAATCATTGGGGTTCCACAATTGACAGCCCCTGATCCAGGTAGAACATTATTAATTAATTTGTTTGTAAGAGGTCTAAAGCTTGAACATGCAAACTAAGCTACGCAATTGGAAAATCCTTGGAGGATGAGGATCTCAGTGCTGGACTCCTGCCTCCTGGCGCCATGGGTTGTTATCCTGTCCAGTGTCCACCCTCTTAGCATTTAGCAATTGAGCACTCACCGACACCGAAAGATAAATAAAATAAAAAAAGTTCATGGACATGGAGACAAGCTTAGATCTGTAATTCTGTATGTACGAAGAAAGAAAAAGGAAAGTTCAAAAGGATAACAGATGCAGAGACAAGTCTTATAAACCTCTGTATATGTACTATCAATTGTAGCAGCCTTGGGGAAGACCGAAGCCCTTATGCTGTTATTTCGTTAACTGTAGACGGTAGACTTTTTCACCCCCAGAAATTTAAATCTAGACAAACCCTTTTTCAGATTTTGTTGAGCCAAACCGTGGAATCCTCGAAGCTAGCTTGTACGATGGGTGGAAAGCAAATCATTTTAGGTGTGTCAAGCGATGGTGTTCCTTCAATTCACTGCTTCATATATAGTTAAAAACAACACTACCCGCCACAAAGTTAACTAATAATTAATTAAGCTAATAATAATTTACATGGCACCAGTAGCTAGCAATATTTTCAATCTTCTCTTTGATGATTCCTTTTGGTTTGCATGCGTTTTTCTTTTTCTTGAATTTCCTATAGTAGTCTTTTTTTTTGGGTCAATAGCCTTCTGATAGAATATTATTATTTATTATCAGAAAATTCGAGAACACTAAACAAATTAAAGTAAAGAATATTAGGGATTGGACATAAGGTTTGCAATTTCTATCCTTCGATTTTTATTTGAAAAAAGGATTTTAAGGTGGGGATGACTTCTGAGATTTTACAAAATCAGGTTAAACCTAACCTACCTATATATTGAATTTAGTAAAATACCCATAATACTTGTAAACTTTTCTTTTATTTGGTAACCTCATACTTGTATATAAACTTAAGCAGCAGGAGTTGGATGTTGACTTTATTGTTGTATGGCATCAACTTATGTATTATGTGTTAAATTTAATAATATTTTGAATTTTATTTAAATAATAATTAATATTTTATGTATTTTTTATATGTTTCAATCAAATAATTAGGATTTTTGCTATTTATTCAATGGTGGAGTCAGGATTTTTTTTTTCATGGGGGGCGAGTTATATAGATTTTACTTGGCTTATGATAATGAAAAAAGTTATATTAAGTTAATTGCACTATATAGATACACAATATAAACAATACAAATATTGTTACAGAAAGTTGGAAATGTATATATGATACGAGGGGTGAGAGGACTACCATATCTTTTGGTTATATGCTTTGTGATAACTCATAAATGCCTTTTAACCTTCAATGTAATTGACTTACTTTTCCCATGGTATGTTTTTTTGGCTAAAACAAAAAAATAATAAGGTAGGAGGTAAAAGAGGTAAGGCTTGGAGGGAAATAGGGCGAGAGGGTTTAGTTCTATTATGGCTTTTTATGAAAGAAAAATAAATAATCGTTTTTTTTTATTTTTATTTTTTTAGTAAAGGGCATCAGAGAAACCAATTCTTTAACATTTTAATGAGACATTTTCTTTCTTTCTTTTTTTTTTGGGGGGGGGGGGAGGAGGGGGGGGGGGGGGGGGGTAAAGTAACCTATATATATATATATATATATACAAGTAGTATTGATATTAACTAAATGTTTGGGGGGCCAAAGTTCTACCAAACACAAATAAATACAACTCAAAGGTTCAAGTTAACGTTCTTTGGTTCGTTGGGTTGGTTGGTAATGATAGGTGATATATTGTTGTATGAAAAGATTAATGGCCTGTTTGCGAGGGTTGAAGCTTTGATGGAGCTGCTTCGAAGAAGCCACTGAAAAAAGCTTCAGTGGAAATCATAAATTTGGGCTTCGAGGTTTCCATCAAACATTGTTGAGTTCACATCTCCTCCCCACAGTGCATTTTCGCTGTGTATTGGGAACATTTCCCGATGATGACATTATCAGTTCTGGTATATCATCAGGAGATGGTCCCAATACATGGCGGGGATGCTCTGTGGGGTGGCCCCTTGTGGGGAGGAGACGTGATCTCAACATTGTTGACAAGTTGTCCTAGTGGGACTCACATTGCAAAGCCAAAAGTCACTGCATGAAGGACTTCCTAAATACGATGGGATCTATTGCTAACAAGAAATGCAATGGAATCCATCCCTTGAAAGCAAAATATCATGCAAACACTCTCCAAGCATGAGCATCTAGATACACATTAGGAAGTGGGAACATCTTGTAAATGTTCTCAGAGTTCTTGCTTTCAAGAGATTTGAGCTGGTTGTACATCAGGAACATCTCCCCATAAATGTAACATATGATACAAGCATGGGAGATGTTTTTGACTCTTTACTAATGAATTTAGTGGAAATGATTCACTGCTCATCCATTTGTTCATTTTCCAAAAAAAAGTTATTTATCTAGGTAAATTCATTTATTCAAGTGATTATATCTGTATTATTTGATTCTCAAATAAATTATGCAAATGATTCTTTTTTCTATAAAAAGTCACTGTTATAATGAACAAAATTGTCTCAACATATTTTTGTCAAATTTTTCTCTTGATAAGTAAATAATTTTTCCACTTAAGGTGAAGAAAGTAACTTTTTCATAAGATAGGACAAACAGTCAATAAGAATTGCAATCCCATTGGTTGAATTTCTCCCCTTCAGAATCTAACGCTATGTTTGGTTTAAAGGAAAAAGTAGGGAAAATAAAGGAAAGGAAGGGAAACATGTACAAACCTTGTATAGGTTTCCCTGTCTTTCCCTATCTTTTCCTTCAAACCAAATACAGCCCTAAAAAAAAAAAAGAAAAAAAGAAAAAAGACCTCTTTTCCCTAAGCCCCCCAGACCGAATTCAATCCCAAGTCTTCACTACAACCAGAAGGGCGCCTTACCACCCAGCCAGTTGGCACCTTGCAACTCGGGGTAATTTAGCTTGAATTGGGGTTAACCCTAATTAACCTGAGGTCGTGAGTTGTTTGTCCAATGGACTCAACTCGTCCTAAATAGGCATTTTCCCCACTCTGCCATCACAAAGCTTATTTTAGATCAACAGAAAATTTGGTCCTTTGATCCACCCTGCCATCACATCTTTCTATATTACGGAAAACTGAAAAGCTCTTCATTTTCTATTGAAAATTTATAATAATTAAAACTAACTAGATAATAGCTGATCACCTAGAAATTATCTTCGGAGTAAATAAATAACAACTTCGCCACAGGTATGGAGTTGGTAATTTGGATGAATTAATCAAGTAAACAACCTATGTGCAACTCTTGGAAATTTCCCCTACGCCAAAGATTTCAAACTTTCAAAGTATCGATATTGTAAAGAATAGTGGAAAAAATTTAAAGTACACATGACGATATACTTAAAAATGCATAGATAGAGTGGAATGGTTAGGGTACGCAGAATACATTATGAAATCCTACAAACGAATAAACAAGTTTCAATATTTGGGACATGACAGGCTATAAATAATTTATAAGGCATAAAGTTCAAGTATCGATATGATTCATATGAAAAATTCAGTATTGATCGAGCAGTTATAAGCTTCGATACTCTCACCAAGGTTTAGATTCAGTCCATGCCCATCTGTCCACAAATACTGCTCATCCAGTATTATTAATTAATATTGACTGATGTATTAAACTCTACATATTTGAGGTATCGGCAAGACAGCAACCTACGTATCATATGATACGATGAAATGTTTATCACTATTTTGAACCTTCTCTACAGAAACTCAATAATAGAAGAAATATGTTTTAGGAAATCAAATAAAAATCACATCTAATGATTTTAGGCCAAAGCCCATGTGGTTTATTTACATTCAGATACCTATCATTCCAAAGATTTAAAAAAAAAAAAATTGTCAAATTCTGATTAGTGGTAGTTCAACAATAGAGCCCATTAGACATGTGTCAAAATCTTATTAGTGGTAGTTCAACAAAAGAGCCCATAACATGGAGAGTGGAGCCTACCACCATGCATAGTTGTGAGAAGTGCGAAGCTCCCACTTTCAATCATTTTCTAAAAAAAAAAGGAAACTATGTTATTAATTAATGTTAACTATTAAACTAATTAATTAATTCCAGCTATTGATTATTAATAATAATTACTGTTAACTACTTCTAATTAATTAATTATAACTATTAATTACTAATAATAATTATTGTTAATTACTAATTAATTACTATTAACTACTTCTAATTAATTAATTCCATATATTAATTACTAATAATAATTACTCATTGATAATAATTAATTACTGAAAATTATTTCTTATAATAATTATTGCTAATAATTAATTAATGATAATTTATTACTCACAATATTGCTCATTATTAATTTGAAATGATGATTAATTAATGATAATTAAGAAATATTTTCATAATCGTAATTAATAATTCGGAAATAATCATTTTATATTTATATTAACTCATATTAATTATTTTGAAAATAAATATTTAATGTTAATTATTTATATTATAATTATTATCAGAAATTATAATTCATACATTTATATGAAATAATTAATTATATTATTATAAGTAATTATAATTAATAATATTATATTATTTAATATAATTATATTATTATTGTTATCAATAAATATAATTAATTATTGATAATACTAATGATGATAATTATTACTTCAGAATGTTAATTAAATAATGATAATTAATAAGTATTTTAATAATGTTAATTATTAATTGGGATATAATCATTTTATATTAATATTAATTAATTTATAAATATATAATTAGTGTTACTTATTTACATTGTTATTATTACAATTAATTATAATTAATACTATTATTATAATTAATTCATTTATTATTGTCCAATAAATACTTCATTTAGTGAAAGTTAAATTATAAAACTTTTTATTATTCAATATTGTTAAACTTAAAGAATTATAAAAGCAAATATTATTTTATGAATTAACTAAAAATCGTATTTATAACAAATTAATTACTTAATAAAAATAAAAATAAAATAAATAATAATAATAATAATAATACTTTAATATTACTTATTTCAAAATCAATATACACATAATAAGAAAATATTATTAGTTAATAATAATATACTTATTATTATTACTGATTTCATAATTATTAATATATTATTAATCTATTAATAATATTAATTATTATTAAAAAATGTTAATAACAAAATATAATTACTTAAAATTATTTGCTGAAATTACCCATTTTAATTCGGATAGATAATTAATTAATAATTTTAATTTCTTAAAATTTTTATTTACTAAATAATTTTAAATACTCTTTAACTAATGACCGTATTTTTGAATAATTAGTTTTTTATGTTCAATAATTTTTTTTACAAAAATCCAAATAACTTTTTATTTGCAATGCTAACCATTTTATTTTTCTCTTATTCAGATTTTCAAAAGATAAAAATAAATAAATTAATGATATTTTCCAATTTTTATCAAATTATGTATTTATCAAATTGTTGTCATTGATGATGATGAGTCAACTTTTTAAAAGGGATGAGTACTAATAATAACTAATGACTTCTAATTAATTAATTTCATCTATTAATTACTAATAATAATAACTCACTGATGATAATAGTTACTTATAATAATTACTGCTAATACTTAATTACTAATATTAAATATTTACTGATAATATTTCTCATTATTAATTGGGAATGATAATAAATAACGATTTTCACAATGGCAATTAATAATTCGAAAATAATCATTTTATATTTATATTAACTCATATTAATTATTTTGAAAATAAATATTTAATGTTAATTATTTATATTAGAATTATTATCAGAAATTATAATTCATACATTTATATGAAATAAATAATTATATTATTATTATTAATTATAATTATACTTATATTAATTAATATTATTATATTATTACTATTAATTATAATTAATTATTACTAATAATAATGATTTCTGATAAAATTTAATTACTGATTATAATTACTTATTGATAATTAATTCCTCAACTATTACTAATAATAATTATTATTAATTATTAGTAATTATCATTACTAATAACAATAATTATTACTTCAGAATGTTAATTAATAAGTATTTTAATAATATTAGTTATTAATCAGGATAAAATCATTTTATATTTGTATTAATTCATATTAATTACTTTATAAATATATAATTAGTGTTACTTATTTACATTATTATTATTATTATAAGTAATTATAATTAATACTATTATTATTCTCCAATAAATATTTCATTTGGTTAAAGTTAAATTATAAACTTTCAATTATCCATTATTGTTAAACTAAAAGAAATATAAAAGCAATTATTATTTCAGGAATTAACTAAAAATCATAATTATAACAAATTAATTATTTCATCATCATCATCATCATCATCATCATCATCATCATCATCATCATCATCATCATCATCATAATAATAATAATAATAATAATAATAATAATAAATTTAATATTACTGAGTTCAAAATCAATACACACATAATAAGAATATATTATTAGTAAATAATAGTAATAATAATATACTTATTATTATTACTGATTTTATAATTATTAATCTATATTACTCAATAAAGACATGAAATAGAAAATATTCAAATTGCTACTAAATGAATGAACTAAAAATCTATGAGTATTCTAATTGACTTGAATTTGACACATCAACATGCCCAAAATTATAATTTCAACCTGCATTTCCTATTTCTATCTCCCAATTCCCATAATTCAAACATACCATTATGTTATGCACATGTTTCCCTACCTTTTTCCTAAAGATAAATTCTAGCAAGTCTATGTGTACTGTGGGGAGCTTAGACTTAAAATCCGTAACTATGATCGACCAAAAGAAGCGTTGCCACCTAACTTGGGGGTGACTTCCATACTTAGGATGGTTCCATTATTCTCCTTTCTTTCATGTTTATTTTGTTGGATAGGCTTTGGAGTCCTAATTAAATTATCATTTGATTGTAGCCATACATGATGATTTGATTGTAGTCATATATTTTTCATCTCTTACTTCAAAGGATGAATGCATCTACAAATGTTGTTTGGCATGAATTGTTTTTCTTAGCAGCTCTTTGAATGATTTTCTTCCTTCTTTGCCTCTTTGAATGGATATCATTTAAATGCTTTTTACCCTTTCATATGTCCCTAAATATTAAACAGTATTGGTGATATTGTTGTAAATATCCATCTAATTTTATTATTTTATAAATAAATTAATTATTTAAAAGTTATTGATACTTTTTTGGGGGTGGATTTCTCAACATGACATTTATTTTTTATTGTTAAATAGGAAGTTTCAAATTAAATGATACTGTAGTTTCCCCTTACTTAGTATGGGGTCATTGTTTAGATAAAACATGGTAAGTCTCTTAAATCAAATAAATAGACTACCCTAAATGTCTATTATAAATAATTAAAAAATGAATTAATTCAAATTAAATCAAATAATTACTTGCTGAAAATTACTGAAATAAGTAAATAATAATAACAATCAATTATTTATAGAAATAATTAATAACAATAATAATCATCAAGTACTTAGTTAAGTAAATACTAAAAAATAAAATAACAATAATCAATTATCATTAATGTTTATTCAAAGCATGCCCCACAATAATTACTGAATACAGTAATTAAACCTTAAATAAGAATCAATATTCATTAACAATCATTAAAATTGTTAAGCCAAATCAATAATGTTTATTCTTAAATGCAAAATATGAATTAATAAATCTATTATATAATAATTATAGTCGGTTGGAAAAAAAATATTTTAAGTAAATATTTAAATAATTACAAATTTAGTTAATATTATTGCTATATAACAAAAAATTTAAATTAAATACTAAAATAAATTAATAATAATAATAAGAATAATGGTTAAATTAAAGTAACAAATGGTTCGAGTTGAATTTAGTGACCCGTATAATTTTATAGGTTTGACATATAAGGGTCAATTTATGTGGTCCCATAGACTGTATGAGTGTCTTAAAAATGGCAGTTTATAAACAATAATAATAAATAGTAATAATAATCATTAATGTTTATTCATATATATATATATAAATATAATTAACTTGGTCATTCACTAGTTAACAGTAAAGCAATATTAAATTTAATGATTAATTACTTTTTTCTTTTTTTATATATTTTTTAGAATTTTTCTAGTTGTTTCCACAAATTAAGTATCCAGATATCGATGCATGAATGATGCTATCTAGGGGTGTAAATGGAATGGTTTTGAGTTGAACCCTGTCCAAATCAAAATCAATTTGGATGAATTGAACAGACCAATAAGACATATTGAATTGGACCAATTTAGTCTTAATGATCCAAAGTATTTATTGGATTGGATTAGACCTGGTCCATCCATAATAGATTTATATTAGATTAGGTTGGATTGAACCAATGTCCGGTCCATTGATAGAAGATGAGAATACAGGTGTCAATAGATCAGGTTTGGATTAAAACCAATCTGAACAAATTGGACTGTCCAGATTGAAATGTCTGGTCCAAAATGGTTCAGATTGGATCTGGTCCATTTGTAATGAACTCGTATTATTGGGTTGGACCAAACCCTGTACCCCTAATGCTATCAAAACAGCCCAATGTGGATGAAATGGCACTAAAATCCAGTCATTCCAGCAGTGCCCTATGCAGGTAGATTATACGTGTTCTGTGTCTACATCTACAAACCAAAGTTGGATCTATCTTTTCTTAGGTATCTTATTTTATTGGTAGGGCGAAGTAACTAAAGACTTGCATAAACTCGTATTTACTAAAATTTCTTGTTTTGTCATTTATTAAGAAGGATATTATGCATACATGTCGCTCGTATATATTAGTGAAGATTATAATGGTTGGTTATCTTCCTAAAGCTATCATAGTAGATAGGTTAGTGTTGGTGTGTTTCCTTTTGTTTTGTGGTTGTTGGTCTCAGTTGTTTTTGGACTTTCTCTTTGTTGTTTCTTTGAATGAATTTTCTTGCTACCAAAAGAAACTAAAGAAACCGGTTTAAAATTTTGAAGTAATTAGCTGTAATTTGCATTTTGAGTGACTGAATGTGTTGATGTTTTGACAAAGGACCCAATTGACAATCCCAGAGTGAGCTTGTGACCCGTAAAATGAACCAAATCATGGCTTCAGGTCTTAGGTGCAATAAATAGCTCCTCTTTATTGGGTGAAAGAAGTAGGGAACCCCACTAATCTGAAAAGCAGAACCACTTTCGTGGGGTTGGGCTTTTCTTGTTAAAATCTGCACCTTTTGTGGTTGAAGATGACGTACAACTTTCTAATAAGAAAAACATGGTGTGAGCGGTGACCCTGTTTTTCTATTGAAGCAAGCAACAAGTCATAGAACTTCCCATACTTCATTCAAAATTTCAAACCCTAGGACTCCTATATCAGCTATTTATTTCAAGAGCCTACCTATTTTGAGTGAACTGCAAACAAGTCATACCTCTTAAGTCTTAACCAATTCACTAAGTAACTTAATCAATAATCCAACGTTTTCAAAAGAGTAAAAGAGTATTTATGGTGGGAAGTTCTATAAAGGGCGTGGTGTGGTTCAGTATCTAACCAGATTACCAGGGCAAATGCGGGGCATCCGTAGTCCCAAAACAATAGGGCCCTTGAGGCGTTGACCCTTCTCCAATGTGGTTTCAGAACCGGGTTGGAAAAAGCCCGGTGCTGGTCGGATCATGGTGGGCCAAACGGGGTTGGTTTTTTTCGAGGAACACAGCCACAGCATTTTCAATTTTTTTTTTTTTTTTTTCTTTATTATCTTCGGAGCGGGATCCATGACCATGAGGAACCGAATGCAATCCACCTTAGTATTGCAAACTGAATTTCTTTTAATACACAAAACGAGAAAAAGAAGAAGAAGAAAAAAAAAACACTTTCTACAAGAAATTGCAATCTTTCCCCACTTGCAAAGGTATAAACCTTGGAAGTCTTGTAATTAATTTAAAACTCAAATCGGAGATGCATGGCCAAGTAGAAAACTGTCAAGTTGAGACCAAAACTGGAAAACCTGAAAAAGCAAAAGAGGGCCCAGAAAAAATGAGTAAACTTACTACAAGTCAATAGTCTACCTCATCATCATCGTCGAAAAACAAAAAAGTAATCTACCTGCTTGCTGAAATAAAATATGTGGGCCTTGTACAAGTGAAGACAGGGAGAAGCCCTCAAAGCAGGCTTTAATTCCGGCCTACATAAGGGGATAAAAGTCCCCAGACCCCTCCACCCCAATAGGTAGATGTTAAATTGTAATTAGAGTGAGTGGGACAAAATGTTGTTCTATCTCATCTGAACCACATTGTCCCCTTGCATCCCTACATTATTCTGCCTTCATGTTCTCTCTCTCTCTCTTTCTTGTTAGTTCAGCTTTGTATGTCAGTAGCATCACAGGAGGAGGACCACACAATTCCTCTCTAACCCACAAAATTACTGCTTTTGTTCTTACACTAATAACAATCCTAATCATCTTAATCATTTGCTGCTCCTTTTCTCATGTCCTCCTCCCTTTTCCTTTTTAACCTTTTTACCCCTCTTCTATATACATTAAATTTTTAAGATCAACAGATGAGTTCTATATCCTAAGAGGTCTATATTTATTATAGATGTATTTCCTATTTTTCATAGAAAACATATAGTTAAATAATTAATACATGAATAATATGGATTTTTCATGATATGGAAATGCTTATTTTTTGAAAAAAAAAACTTTTTTAACCAATGTGTTGACTATACCATATACATTTGATCGAATTTTCAATCTTTTTTTTTTTTTTTAATTCTTGAATCCAAAATGTACTGTATTCGTACTTGTAGACTGTATTATTTAGTAACTACCGTTGGGAGTTGGGAGTTGAGAGTTGGGACCATAGAACTGTAGAAGCAGGAAAAAAGAAAAAAATCGGGTACCCGGGTGGAAGAGTGTAACTTAAGTTGGATTGTTTGTTTGGGATGTAACTAGTCAAGCCATCTATTGTGAAATATTAATGAGTTTCCAGCCTTATCTTACTTTATAGCTTTATAGTTATTTTTTCAGACTTTTTTGGAATAAAAGGATGGTGTTTTGCACTTTACATACTCTTTTTGCGAAAATTTCGCTAGGTCGACCCCACATGATAGTATGCAACACAAGCTACAGTGAAAAGGTACACAAGCTTTAAAACCTTCGAAGTGAGACTAGTCATGACTCATGAGTGGGGTGGTTCGGACTGGGAGCTATCTACTCAATTGGGCCAAGTCAAAGACATTTCTTCTAGGTCCAAGACCAGGCCCACTTGATGGAAGAGTCGTTGTCATCTCATCCTTATATCCATCAGATCTCTGAGACTAATTCACATGTGGGCCACTTGTCATAAGATGAACGGTTGTGGAATTTCGAACAGATTATTATAAATGCATGCACTTTTAGTGGGGAGTGTTTGTTTGGTTGTTACATTTTTGTTTTTTTTTTTTTTTTTAAGTTCCAATGCCCTTAGATTTGTGTGAGCTTGTGCTACTTATAACATAACACAGTTTTCCTTGCCTCACTGCCATCATGATTCATGAGTCTTGTATATATATATATATATATATATATATATATATATATATATATATATAATTTCTCTACTCCGCGTGCCGCTCGATTTCAGCGCCAAACACGGATCGTCCGATCGTATTTCACATCCACACGCATGCGCTTATTCAGATTTCAGCCCACAATATCAAAGTTGAATCCAACGACCAAAACTGTCGTAAGTTTTAACCTAACTATGGAATGTATGTATGTATCCATATAGATGGAGTATGAACTGTAGACTCCATCGCCATTGGATTAGAATCTTTGATGTCAAGCATGGATTAGCAGGTAAGTCAGCGTAACTCTTGACTTGGGTTGGGTTGCTTGATATCTTGGTAAGAATGTTTTTTTTTTTTTTGGAGTTATTGGTCAACAGATCGTGGGGGGGGTGGGGGGAGAAGAGGAAAATGTTGTTGAGTTGAGATGAAGCAGTGGATAGGGTTTCATGTACATAGCATGAGCATGAGGCGTGCATGCATACGAAGGACGCATCCGTCGGCGTCATAAGAAAGGGAGGACAACGTGTCGACTTTAGACGACGTACACCTCCCATTTATTTGTCGTGAATCACACGCGTGACGAACGGTCAAATTTCAGAAGCGAAAGCCAGGAGCCACAGCACAGCACAGCACTGTGTAGAGAGAGTATAGAGAGAAGAGAGAAACAAAAGAAACTGCCATCAAAAGACAAAGAGCAGGTGAAGATCGGACCGAAACCGAAACCAAGGTCGAGATCGAGAAGGCCAACACCCTGCAAGCCTCGTAAAACACGTGCTAAAGTGCGCCTCCTTGACATTCTTTCCTACCCCACCCGGCCACCCCCACTTGTTTAAACTCTCTCTCTCTCTCTCTCTCGTACTGTTTTCGTGTTCTCTTCGTCTTCTGCTTTTTTTTTTTTTTCTTTTTTGCTTTCTCGCTCTTGCTCCCAGTTTAAAGCTGCAAAGGATTCTCTATAAACAGGAAGAGTGCGTAGGATAAGAGAATGCGCACTGTTTTCTGTTCGGATCAAAGAGAAGGAGAGAGACGGAGGCTTATTGTTTCATTGACAGGCAAAGTTGGGAGAAAGGAATCAACATCATCACTCTTCATTGAAAAGTCGGTTTCTTTTCTCCTGGCACAAGATAAAAAGAAAAACAAGCACTCGAGAATTCGACCACTCATGCTTCGGTCCGCGTGCGTGATGCAAGCTTGCTTTTCTCTGATGGATTGTCCAAGACCAACTTAGATTTCAGTACTTTTGCAGGTTATGTTCCTAGTTCCTGGATTTTGAGTGTGGTGTTTTGTCGAATTGGATATTGCTTCTTCCCTGCTCTTTTGAAGAAAGATGAGATTTTGTGGGGTGAGTAGTGGAGTTCTCGGTTTTTTTCTAAAGAAACGTTAGATTTTGTGACGTAGGTTGGGGAAAATACTGCGTCTTTTATTGGGAAGAAAGATGAGATTTTAGGACGTGGGTTGGTGTTTTATGGACTCAAATCAAATGAGGCTGTTTTGCAACTGTTATTTTGACCGGCGATGGTTGGAGTGAAGATGAGTTCTTCTGCTGCGTGTTCTCTGATTTGGTAGAGATAAGCATGGCCTCTGTCGAAGAGAAGATTAAACCAGGAGGTTTGATAAATGGGACAGCAACTCTAATGGAGGAGATGAAGATTCTGAAGGAGTTTCAGGATCAGTCTGGTAAGTTCATTTCACAAAATGTGTTTTTGTTTTACATATAGTGTGCTTTACTTGTAAAGTTGTTTTGGCTTGCCTAGTAATAAATGCAGCTTCGTGGATATGAGCTTGCAATCACAAATGACAAACCGATAAGTTTGAGTTGGACATTTATATTAATAAGATCAGTCTCTCTGTACTTTTCCTTCCTTCTGCATCTGTCTTCGTTAAACTGTTCGGAGCTATCTCATGTTCATCACCCACTCTTCCATTTTGGTTTTCCAAAATTAGTTTTAATAGGTTTGCCTCTCGGTCGTTTCAGGTGTGAAGAAGACTATAAATTCCGAGCTTTGGCATGCTTGTGCTGGACCTCTCGTTTCTTTGCCTCAGGTCGGGAGCCTCGTATACTACTTCCCCCAAGGACACAGTGAACAGGTTTGCTCTCATCTATTTCGTAGAATCATGTTTCAATGCTCTCTTGGAGATTATATACCGTCTAACAAATAAAGTTGACCAGAGGATACTATAATGTGATTATAAGGAACGATATTCATAAAAAAAATGTGATGATTATAAGGAACGATTGCTGTATGACATTTAAGAAAGTAAATAAGAAGAGATGCATAAAGAATCAAACATGATTAGAGACATACAGAGTGAGGTTAATATGGAGTAATATTCAAAAAAAAATGCCAATTGTGCAATGCAATCATCATTTATGATTTAAGAGTTCTCCTTGTGCAAAATTTTGATGAATTAATGAAGAGAGAATAGATGAAGATGAGTTTAACTCCATTGACCTTGACATTATCATGGTTGGTGAACTTCTTCCACTGAGGTTTGAAAAATACCAGCCTAAAAATTTCAAACCTGTCCAGGCTTCTTCCTTCCTTCAATCTCTACCAAATAACCCATTGTCCCTGTATTTTTGTCCACCATCCGCCCAAAAATTTCAATTCCCTCGAGGCTTCTTCCTCCCTTCATTCTCTATCATATGATCCATTGTCCCTGTCCTTTTCACCATAGAGGCCTCATCATCAGATGAGAATCATGCATTTAAGATACAATATGAGTCAGAAGGCTGAAAGCAATTGTTTAGAAATTTTCAATTGGTTCATTTTGACATTAGGCACTTTTTTCCTTTTCCTGACTGATCAACTAATACATTTTTTTTTTTTATCAATCTTAGCCGACTATTCAATTAGTCTTCTAAGGACTTTGTCTTTCTTGAACCACATTAACAAGGAACATCTGAGTGTTGTACCCTAATTAGGATTAAATTATGCCTTACCTTTTCTAGAAAGGGGGAGGGGGGGGGTTTCAATTGCCTTAGTTGTCCCCAGATGTATGTGGGTAGTTGTAAGTTGTAAAGTTCAATGTCATATATAAAGACGAATATATTTCTATAAATATTTGTTTTTCAAGTTCAGCCCTCAACATTAATTGATCAGCAACATATGCAGAAGAATAATTAAGAAATACAAGTAAAAGGTAGAACCATCTAAGGCTTTAAATCTTATGATCAACCAAGTGAATCAGCTACCTTCTTCCCTTTTGCTTTGAAGAAAAGTGCAAAGGATGAAATTCTATGGTTTGTCACCATTTTAACTCACAGTTTATTTTGTCTTGTAGTACACTGTTGCTTATGTACTTAATTCTAAGTTCCTTGTCGTTGATACTTGACATAATTAGGGTTTGGTTTTCATTCTATTACATGCTTCAATTAGTTACATCAACTCATTTTTGAGTGGTGCTGACCCCAAATGGTTGGGATGAAGGCTGAGTTAAGTTGATTTGAGTTATCTCATTTTTAAGTTGTGATGGCAGGTGGCAGTTTCAACTAAAAGAACAATAACCTCACATATCCCCAACTACCCAAGTCTTCCATCCCAGTTGATGTGCCAGGTTCACAATGTTACATTGCATGTATGTGTTGGGAAATTATACTTCCTCAGTTTGATTTTATTTAATTTCTTTTAAATTTTGATTTATTGATCTGTCTGTGTGTTCTTGGAAGCTCTTTTTCTGATTTCCTCATCCTACTAAATGTAATTTCATCTTCAGGCAGACAAGGATACGGATGAGATCTATGCTCAAATGAGCCTGCAGCCTGTGAACTCTGTAAGCCAGTTGAAGTTTTCAATTACTAACAAACTACAATTTAATGCTGTTATAATTGAATGACTAAAAATTTGGGGTTCCTGAATGTAAGAGGCTCATGAATAGTTGACTTTTGGATAACCTTTATGTCTACAAATTCTTGTTACTTTATCAGGAAAAAGATGTATTCCCTATTCCAGATTTTGGATTAAAGCCAAGCAAGCATCCCAGTGAATTCTTCTGCAAGACTCTGACTGCAAGTGACACAAGTACACATGGTGGCTTCTCAGTTCCCCGAAGGGCAGCAGAAAAGCTTTTCCCACCACTGGTGAGGCCTTTACCTTGTTGAATAAGAAGCCTCATACTCTACTGGCAATGATTCATGGTGCAACCAAAAATTATAGCCATCTTATCCTTTTATTCTGTGTTCCAGGATTATACAATGCAGCCTCCAACTCAGGAACTTGTTGTCCGAGACTTGCATGACAATACATGGACATTTCGTCACATATACCGTGGTAAGGGTGCTTTTTGAGATATTTTCTTTTTGTAATTCTTGTGCTTCTGCAATAAGAATTCTTTTGACATTTAGAAGGCGTAAGATGATCCCCCTGTGATTAATCTGTAGCATTTATACTTGTTCAATAAAGTTTTTAACTTGCTAGTGTCTATTTGTAATTCTGTCATATCAAATGATTTTTTTTTCCTTCCAATGTAGGGCAGCCGAAACGACACCTCCTCACAACTGGTTGGAGTTTGTTTGTGGGTGCAAAAAGGCTTAGGGCTGGCGATGCTGTTCTATTTATCAGGTAATAACTAATGCTTCTGGGTGTCTAAATTGAATTACTGTCTTTCATAAACAGATGAACTTCAAAACTGATATCAAATTTGTAATTTCATGTCTCTTTCCTTTCCTGTGGGAGAGCTAAATTTTGATTTGCAACCTCTTTGCTGCATTAACATTATGTTAATGATGAAGCAATTAGATTATGCCCACGATGTTTCTTCTTAGACCATTGAAGCCATTTATTTAGACCTACCAAATTAAAAGTAACCAATAACTTGATAGTCCCTGACTCCCTGATCACAAGGCTTAGTGGTCTTTTGGCTAGGTGACTTTACACAGGCAGCAATGCTAAAGTTATTTGGTAATCAATGTCAATGTCTCGATTTATTGTAACTGGGGAAATTTTGCAACTTTGATCCAAACACAGACCATGGCATATTTCTTGCTTCCCAAGTTGATTTGTCAGGGAGAAGAGGTGTGTGGATATTTTCACTGGAAAATATATAGATATTTCATGTCAATAAGACTTGTTGATTCTAATCAACATTTTTTTTTCATGAATGTAATTTTCAAATTTGCTTCCTAGTTCTAAATTGCTGTCTTCAAGTATACAATTCTGCAATATATTCCAATATATTTCATGCCAATAAGACTTGTTGATTCTAATCAACCTTTTGTTTTCATGAATGTAATTTTCAAATTTGCTTCCTAGTTCTAAATTGCTGTCTTCAAGTATACAATTCTGCAATATATTCCAATATATTTCATGCCAATAAGGTTTGTTAATTCTAAACAACACTACATAGTTGATACTTGATAGAATTAAGGGATTTGTTTGTAAGATTCTAAAAAGTTTTTCTTCAGGGATATAATTTAATACTTATTTTTATACTTGAAAATTTCTATTTGCTTTAGCACATCAGGTCAAGTTAATGAAGTATATATGGTAGGGGTAGATACTTGTTCCAAATGCATGATTTTCAATCTTTCTTGGAAATTCCATGAAGTCCAACCTATTGATGTCTTATGGTGGCATTTATACTTAGTTTCACGTTTAAATCCTTTTGCCAACTTTTATATGGTGGTTGAATGGTTCTTTATCTCATTTATTCAAAGCACTGTGACATCATAGTTAGATTGAATTGTTTCTTGTATGGCACCAAGTGCATAGTGGCAAATACCTTTTGTCTCACTGTAGTGTATTCTTCTTGTTTGACAAAAAAGAGATGAGAAGTCACAGTTATTGCTGGGTGTGAGACGTGCAAACCGTCAGCAAACAGCATTGCCATCTTCTGTTCTCTCAGCTGATAGCATGCACATTGGAGTCCTTGCAGCTGCAGCTCATGCTGCCGCTAATAGAAGCCCGTTTACCATTTTCTATAACCCTAGGTATGCTTGTTCTCTCTCTCTCTCTCTCTCTCTCTCTCTCTCTTTCTCTCTCTCTCCTTATATTTTTTTCATCATATTCCTTATATTTTTAGCATCATTTTATCTTGTGATTCTGTTTAGGGCATGCCCTTCTGAGTTCGTCATTCCCTTAGCTAAATACCAAAAAGCTGTATATGGCACCCAGGTGTCAATTGGGATGAGATTTGGAATGATGTTTGAAACAGAGGAGTCAGGCAAGCGCAGGTAATTGTTTAAATTACCAATCTTCCACATCCCACACTTCTTCCATCTCTGCCTTTTATCTTCAAATACTTCTTGTAACCTGTTTGTAACTAGTTTTGTTTTTGTTTATTTTTTCAAGTCTTACCACTGTTGGAAAATATAAATGGTCCCTTTCTATATGTTGTTGTTACTAATATATTTGTCCTGGTTATGATCTATGAGTATTTAATAGACTTACATGGATTAACATTCTCTCCTTTTCTGCAGATATATGGGCACAATCATTGGTATTAGTGACTTGGATCCACTGCGGTGGCCTGGTTCCAAGTGGCGGAACCTACAGGTAACTCTAGTCCCAAAATACAAAATTTAAACAAACTTGTGGTTCTGAGATTCCTTGAACCATGAATACATGGACTTGGTTTTGTTTTGGTACTTAACTGAATCTTTTGTCCCATAATCAGGTTGAATGGGATGAGCCTGGATGTGTTGAGAAGCATAACAGAGTGAGTTTATGGGAAATTGAGACCCCCGAAAGTCTTTTCATTTTCCCTTCTTTCCCTTCTGGTCTTAAACGACCATTACATCCTGGATTTGTAGGTAAGTACACGATCTTTATTCTTTTGTAAGTAGGTGAGTTTTTGAGATTTTCTTCAATTGACTGTTGGTGCTCTACCAGGAGCAGAGACTGAATGGGGAAACCTGATCAAAAGACCTTTTACACGGGTAGCAGGTGGGAATGATTTCCCATGCCCCCCAATTCCAAGTATAGGCTCTGAGTCACTCATGAAGATGCTACTTAAATCTCAAAGTGTTAATCATACTGGTGCCTTTTCTTCTGTTATACCACCTTGTGTAGTTAAGGCAGCTCCAGTACCAGAGGCAGAAACATTAAAACAGACATTAATCCAACAGAAACCTCATGTTGTTCCCTCAGAAAATTCTTTGCTGCAAACAAGGAACCCTCATCAGCAATGCCTTCATCAAACACAGATAGCAGATAGAAATTTTGCATTACAAACACGTATATCTGAAAAAGAGCAATCTCTAGATAAATTTGAAAATCAGTTACCACCGAAGATCCATACTGAGGAATTGGAAGTGGCACCTGTAGTTGCAACTGATCAGCTAAGCCAGTTGACTGCCTCAGGAAAGTGCAGTGAAGACAAATTCAGTGGGAGTGCTTTGAATCCTCAGAACCTTGCAAACCAGCTATTACTATTGAACCAGGCTACACTTCAGTTACAGTCAGGTACCCTCCCACATATTGATGCACCACCATTGGACACAAATAACCTAAACAATTTACTCCCATACCCAGGTCTCCTATCATCTCAGCACTTGGATGCTGATGATTGGATGTTGCAAGCTTCCAATTCTCAGTCTCTTGCTGGGATTTTTAAATCACCAGGACCTCCTCTATCTGGGTGTGATAAACAAGATACTTCAGTTATCTTCCCAGAAGCAGTTAATCCCATCTTGCCTCCATTGGGTCAGGAAATGTGGGGCACACAGCTCAATTATCTTAGGTATCTATCTCAAGGAGATCAGCTTACTACATGCACTCATCAAGATATGACTGCTCTTCCAAGTATTTCTAATTCATGTGGGTTAAGAGATTTCTCTGAGGAGAGTAACAATCAAAGTGAGCTTTATAATGGCTTTCATTTTGATGTGAGCAACTGTGGAAGTACTGTCATGGATCCTTCTGTGTCAAGCTCCGTGCTGGAGCAATTTAACACATTGAAGGATGCCAATTTCCAGAACCCTTCTGATTGTCAGGTTGGTAACTTGAGTTCAAGCCAGGATGTTCAGTCTCAGATAACATCTGCCAGCCTTGCAGACTCTCATGGCTATTCTCTGCAAGAGCTACCAGACAATTCGGGTGGTACATCTTCAAGCAATGTTGATTTTGATGAGGGTAGTCTTATGCAGAAAAGCTCGTGGCAACAAGTTTCTGCACCTCTGCGGACATATACAAAGGTATGTAACTGGAACCTTATACAAAATTTGTCATTTAGGATTGGATCTCCTTGGAAGAACATCAATCCACTGGGGCATTGTCCAGACATTTGTTGTACATATCTGAAGAGCCATTACCTGCTACCTAGTGTGTTGTACATTTGTCAACTTGCTAAATGGCTTTATACCGACTCTTTGTTTAGTGCCTAAGGGCTATTTGTTTCAGATGATCATACTGTCAACTTGCTAAACGGATGATGATCTGGTTTCTTGTCCAAAAACATTATTTATTTGTATTCTTCAATTACTGAATTAATTTTGGTATGCCAGATCCAAAAGCTGGGATCAGTTGGGAGGTCAATTGATGTTACAAGGTTTAAAAACTACGAGGAACTACGATCTGCAATTGCCTGCATGTTTGGACTCGAGGGACTGCTTGATGACCCAAAAGGGTCAGGGTGGAAACTCGTGTATGTGGATTACGAGAATGACGTTCTTCTTGTAGGGGATGATCCATGGGAGTAAGTCTGAAGCTTCCTATTGCTAGTTTTTTGTAGATTGAAATTGAATGTGCAGAAAACAAACTGATTTTCTCCATTCAAACCTTAGGTGCATTTACTTGTGAAGACGAGCGTATTAAAAAAATGATCACAACCACACCATCTTAGATTTTTCTTGACAAACAATTTTTTATCCATTCAAAAGGCATACCTACCTATATATAGCATGATTGAGGCCATTTTATTAGGCGTACTTCATTTGGTGTTCGTAGAGCTCTGAAAGACTGCTTATATATAGGCATGATTCCAGTGTTATAGTCTCCCATGATCCTGAGCAAGTGGATTTTTATGTATACAGGGAGTTCGTTAGCTGTGTCCGCTGCATCAGAATTCTGTCACCATCTGAAGTTCAGCAAATGAGTGAAGATGGAATGCAACTCTTTAACAACACCACATGCCAAGGGACTAAGAATTTATCAGATGGTGGTCACGTTTGGGATGGCACCACCTCCTGATTTTCAAGTCAATCAACCTAAAATGTGTACCTCAATGGAGGAAATTTCCCATTTGAGCTTGTTTTAAGCTGAACAAATCGAACATTCATTCTCAAATGATGAGTTGTCATCGAAGAATGTTGTATCAAAATATTATTCAGGTAAAGATAAAACTTTCATATACTGCGCACTATATCCACTATCCAGAATGTATTTTTATTTTTGTTTCAAAGTTTGTATGGAACAAATGATATTAACTGTACTGTTGAGTTCAATCAAAAAGAAGGAAAAAAAAAGGTGAAAACAGATAAATTGGTAACTCCTGGTCTTTTTTAAGGCATATGCCATATAGCCTAGATATGAAATGAACAGAGTAGGTTACAGGGGCTGTTTGGACTTCAAATAACAGTAGTTTCTGATCGACAATCTTCTAACGCTTGTTCTGGAGCCAACATCCAAGATGAATACTAATGTCGTATAAGCTGAAGCTGGAAGTTATTGTTTTCCCCTAATTTATTACCACTAGGAAAATTTTGATGTTTGCATGGATTGTCCCCTCTGTACCTCGGCCATGCCTTGAGCTTTGACCCACAATCCATGAAGGGTGTTGACTTTTGAGCCGCAAACGGACGGGATTCCTGGCAAGCAAAAAAATGATGAGACTATCCAAGTAGAGATGGCAATTTTAGTATTTTACCCGTGCTCTACCCGACTCTGAATCTCTGGGCATATATATTAAATATTAAATATATATATATATATATATATATATTATTATTTATATTACATATATCAAAATATATTTAAACATTATTTATATTTTAAAAATTCTTTTATTTTAAGTAAATATATTTCATTATTTTGAAAAAATCTTTTAATTAAAATTTTAGGGGCTTCAAGTCCCCAACATGGTTTTTAAAACCGACCCGGTGACCGGTCAGGGGTCCAGTTACTGGGTCAAATGGTCTGACTGTTTGAACTGAATGCTCGGCCCGTTCTAACAAGAAAATCAAAAAAATAAAAATGGTCAAAACCGTTCAAACGGTTAACCGTCCAATTCAGCGGTTTGCTGACCAAAATCAATGGTTTTGGGGGGAAATCCGGTTTTGGGGGAAAACAGAACCGGTCACTTAACCGGTTCCTAGTTTTTCTGGTCCAACCATCCGGCCTGTCTGGTTTTGAAAACAGTGGTCCCCAATGAGTAGGGGTGCTTGTCAAAAGCTGAAAAACCAAAATAACTGAGGTGAACCAATGAAACCAAACTGAAAAATCTGATTAACCAAGCCAGTCAGTTTGGTTTCAATCAAGGTTCAAAGTATCATTCTGGGACCCTTCCGATATGCCCCTACAATGGCTGTATCGGGGGTCTGACCGGTTCAAGGGATGGAGGGGTCCTAGACCGGATCCCCTGAACCAATTTTGAAAAAATAATAAAAAAACAAGTAACGAAACACCCGATACACCCCTACTGGTGTATCGATATTTTGAACCTTGGTTTCAGTTTGAAATTTTTGAAAAACTGAATGTGTATGTATTTGTCTCCTATAGAGAGATTGGGGTGGGGGACAATGATTTATTTCAAAATCATGGCAAGAGATGGGGAGTATGGTCCCTACCCCGAACCAGCCCCCTTGCCATTCCTATGTCGAAGCTTCCAAGCTCATTACTTGAGTCGCATCATGGCCTGAAAGAATGATCCTCCTATTTGTCTAACCACCACCAAAACCAAGTGAAGGCTTGTATTTAATTTGGAAAAGTATTGACAGGCCCAATGCAGATTTCTGATTTCCACTGAAGAGGTATAAATATTCAAAATGTCAACAATCCATATTCTGCACCAATACCCGCCCGTAAATTGACATCAATTCCAAACTAACACCTACCCCAACAATAATTTAGACCTACAAATTCTAACCCTGGGCTGGGCTGGGCTGAGCCGTCATTCTCCCTATTTAATTTTCATTGGCATTTCAAATACGAGGTGATTATTATTTGATCAAAGGCCAAACTTCACTTATCCCCCCACCTAACTTCACCGTGTCACCGTGTAATATAGTTGAAAAACAGTGACAACTGACAAGGGTGAAAGTTTTGGATTAGTGTAGGTATACAGTAAGTAAAAATTTGTAAGGTGGGTTGGAGTGAGGTTTTCCCTTGATCAATCCTCCAATTACCTTTATGCCTCCTATTAAGCATTATTAAGGTGGTCTTGGGCATTTCAGTCGTTCGTTGCACGAGTTATCAGAATGTTGAAGGAAACGGGCCAAAAAAAAATGCAACATAATATGTTTGCTAATGCCTGTGTCCTTCTAAAAAATTAAAAACATAAGCGATTTTACACCGCAGCAATGTTACAAAGAGCACTTCGAAGATTGGACTTGGGAGAATTGAAGGTGAGCTCAGGATTCAGGGTTAACCATGAACCATTTATGCACTGTCATTATCCGGATCAACGTAAAACTCTACCACCGGTTTGCATTTGTCCATATTTGCTTTCGGTATACAGACCAGTGTAAAACTCTACTACTCCTTATCTGTATTTTTACATGTTTGCTTTCGGTATAAAGTTTAAATCGATGTAAAGCTCTCCATCGGTTGAATTTTAGATGATAATTGATGTAAATACATGTATTATTTACATCAATTGTCACTTTAAAAAAGTTCCAATGATTCACTGAAATTTTAAGCCCATCTGCGTTAAATTCCATCAATGTACAAGTCTACACGGAATACAAATACAGCCTAACCCACTCTACTTGCCCTACTGAGTACTGATTGATACGAGGTAAAATAGCAGCAGCATTAAAACGGCAACCGTGCCAAACACCACCTAATCATCTTATTTACCCACTCCTGTAGTCCTGTTACCTCTCTGTCTTCGTTATGGTCATGAATATCAAAAAGATATTCCATCGAAGAGCGTGAGATTGCTCCAGCTCCGCAATAGCCTGTCATTGGGGCCTTGACGCGTCGCCCACGAGTTGGGCTAATGCACGGGTTTTGTTCACCCCTAAAAAAATGGCCTTGACCAGTGGACAGATCAAATTAAATTCGTGTCTTAGTCTTACACAATACACATGCCAAGTTTGTGAATACAGACTAATTGGCTATGTGAGCTTGTTGAATTGCATCATGCGCTAATTAATCTATCCAATCAACTCAGAGAGGACTTCAAAAGATGCATGAACTGATAAAATCTTCACTTCTGCAACTATTGTAGATCTCTCCCAATACCCCCGACTGGATTCTTGACTAAAGTTTCATACTCCTTGAATCAAAGCTTTCTATTGATTGTATTTAACCACAAGAACTTGTGGCCATGACAAGAGTGGTGGAAGAATTATGTGAAGCAGGATTTTTCTCTCTCTAATGAAGCAAATAGGGCTGCTGATTTCTTGTCGAATGGATAAACTTATCCAAATGAGTTTCCTGGTGATAGGGGTGTCCATGAAAAACCAAATCGAGAAAATCGAACCGCAAAATGCGGTTAACTGAACCAATCGGTTCGATTTCAATTCAGAATTTTTGAAAAACCGAAAGACTGGTTTGGTTTCCGACCAGTATATATTTATATGTATATTTTACATATTTTTTTAATATATGTCGCATATTTTCTATATATTATATATAAATATATATTTATTATATATAAATACATACTTATATTATATTTATAATGATCTATTTATAAATATATTATATATTTTTAAAATATTTATAATATATTTTATATCATTTATTATTTATTATTTATAATATAATATTATACATATATTTATATAATATATTATAAATATAAAAAACCGAATAACCAAACCAGTTGAAAACCAAAACCAACGGACCGGTTAACCATTGGTACCAATTCGGTTTCGGTTTAAAAAATGAAAAAACTGACATCACCAGTTCGGTTTACAAAAAAAGGCCAAGGTTCGATTAACTCAACCGTGGACACCCCTACTCGGTGATCTTGGGGAGGATGCTAAGGGATCTAGATATACTCAATTGTAATCTTTTTTCCTTTTTCCTAATTCATTCGTTTCCTTCCTTCCCTTTCCAAAAGGAAAAGGATGGAATTATCTTGGCCCTCTACTCAACTCAACTAACTATTGTCCCAACTATATAAGGTTAGCCACAGGAGTCCTGTTCCACCTTTCTACTCTGTTCAGTAACATATCCATTGTTTTATTTTGGGCCCTCAAATCAGTTCTTACTACTTCAACCCAGTTCCTAGCTCTTCTAAATCCTTCGTATCTCCACTCTGATTAGCTCCTACGCAACCTAACTTTATAACTTAATGAATTAATTCATTCGAGACTGTGTAGTTCCTTCTAAGCTTGCACTGAACTCGAAAGTGAGGATCCATGGAATGCAGCTGACACATGATTCCTTGCCCACTTTTCCAACTAGTGCAAGTAATGTATCGTGTAACTCATTATGCCATGTTGTCACGGGGCTAGTGCAAGTAATGTATCGTGTAACTCATTAGCTGACACATTGTCACTAGCCCCGTGACAATGTGTAGCACTAGCTTGTATATGTCAAAAAATCCTTCACAGTTTTATTTTGATTGCAACAACCTAATTACAACTAATGACTGCTTGCTGAGGAGAAACAAGTCTTGGATCAACATCCAAGTGTTCACCATACTGCTAAAACATCCAAATGCTAGGGCAGTAGGAGCCTATTTAAATGATGATGAAGATTACCAAGTACCAAAAGAACCAAATATTAGGATGAAAAATGTCAATTGATCAGGAAGAAAGAAAAATACTCAGACATACAGATCAGAAAGCAAAATAATTTGAAAATACATCTTTGAATTGAAAGGGAAGATGCTGCAAGTCTGTAACATCAACAAGCTTTTTCAGAAAATGCATCTATGGACAACCCTTCCCAGTCTTGGAAGTTTGGGGTAGACCAATTCCTCTCAGAATAGGTGCCTTTTGCTAGGAAGCTTTCCTAGAAAAGTGTAACACTTGCGATTTACTTCAAAGAAAAAGGACTAATTGGTGTTTATCCCCGCACAGGTGCATCCTATGTAAGGATAATGGTGATAGCTGCAATCACTTATTGATATCCTGCCCCTTTGTTTCAGAGATAATGGAGTTGGTTTTTCTCTCTATTTGGTTGCAGGTGGACCTCCCCTATAAATGTGCAGAGCTTGTTACTTCAGTTAGAGGGTTAAAGATGAGAGGTAAAATTCTGTAGAGATGCGTAACAGCTATTTGTTGGATAGTTTGGGAGGAAAGGAATCAAAGAACCTTCCATGAAAAAAGAAAATTAAGGATGCCATCATCGAATCAATTTCTATTAGGGTGGCTCATTGGGTTAAGACTTGAAGCTATTTGGAGACTTCTCAGCAGGAGATATTATCAGGAATTGGAAAGAAGTGGCACAGTCATCTCCTTTGAAAACTATCCCTAATCCAGTTTGGTCCCCTCTGGCTATGGGATTCACCAAATTGGATTTTGACGGTAGAAGTGAAGGAAATCCAGGCCTTCAGGTATAGAAGGAGTATTCAGGGATGAGGAATGACAAATTATTGCCATGTATTCTGGTCCTATTGAATGGGGGGATTCTCTAAGAGCTGAAATATTGACGGTTTTGGAAGGGGTAGCCCAGCAGCTGAATATCAGAAAACTGATAGTGGAAGGTGATTCTAGGCTGGCTATTAGTTGGCTACAGAAGGAAGAGATCAGTTTGTGGAAGTACTTAAATGAGAAAAAGAAATTTAAACAGACAGCCCAAAAGGCCAAAACATGGAAACTAAGTTTTAGTGGACTAAAGAGGAGTGTCAATTCTTTTGCAGACTCACTGGCCAAACAAGGGGTGGGAAGAGTAAGTCTTTTTGGGCAATGTTGTAATTTGAAGTTTACTCTTAGGGAGGGTTAAGAGATTTTACCCCTCCCCTTGTATCTTATTCTCTTATTATTAATAAAAAGTTCTGTTAATTATTAAAAAAAAAAAAAAAGACTTGCATCAACAAGCTTATACTGATGATATGTAAACAAACTTTGATGGGTCAAAATACCATTCTTGGATGAAAAATAATGCAGGACAATATGGAATAGGCCGGTAATAGGTGGGTTGTAAAACATATATTCAAATAGAATTAGGTAACCTGAAATTACTTTCAAAACATAAGTCCAGTAAGGGCAACATGAAAATTTCTGCACCAGTACCGGTATACATGGTTATTTTGGAGCTTGGGTAAAAGTGTAATCTGTGATGTATGATTCTCTTGACGGACCAAAATTGGGATTCACGAGACATGTAGTATCCTTGTGGATATAACAAAATAATTTTTTATTTAACTCAAATTTTGAATTCCCATGACAAGAATGCTACAAATGAAAATATTTCAAACTGCAGGAAAAAATCAAACAAATTGAATAAAGTAGCACTGAGCAAAAACCCAGTTCTAAAAACCTGGAAGAAGTACAAAAGGCATGAATAATAAGGGGGAATGGAAGATCACATTATTCATACAATTTAAGGTACAAGATCCTAGTCCATCAGTGCAACATTGGTTACCCAGGCCAGGTATCAGCTCACTCAAACTGGTCTTTTTTTCAATTACCTTACCTAAAAACCAATACTGATAGAAGATCATCAAAGCAAACAGTGTAAACCTGCTGAAAAAGTAAGTCCAAGCCCAGAATACATGGAAAATTCAGATGGTTATTTGTTATGACAGTAATGAATGATCAGTGATGAAAGCTAAGCCTGAGAAGCTTTGCAGTGCTAAGAGTGTTTATTGCCTTTGGAGACTCTCAAAATTGGAACGATTAACCAACCATACCAAGGGAGAAGACCTGGGAGAAGAAATGGAAGGTGAAATGCACATATCTTAGACGGTGAGTGAGAAATTTTTGGGCTAGAATGTAAGATTGGGAGAACTGTATCTGATTAAAACATGAAATCGAGGGAAAAGTGTTTTCCAAGATGTGTGATGTGACATAGCTTCAGCTCCAATACAACATCATTTTGACCAATTTCATACCTTTTAATTTGCAAAGTATTCAACAATCAAGTTGATTTTAATGTCCCCAGGGATGTTGGAAAAATTTTGGCTGTTTACATCTGACATCCTCTGCTGCCAACAGGGCTCTACCTGCATTGCACATTAGTCCAAATGAACTCCATGCAACATAGAAGTGTTGAAGGCATGTCCATATGGACTAATGTGCCATGTGGAGAGAGTGTGTAGACAGCACAGACTATAGAATAGTGTTGAAAGCATGTCCATTTGCTTTTCATTTTTTGGGCCATTACTTGTGGTGTTAATGGTAAAATCTCGGGCTGGCAAGCATGAGAACATGGGTTTGAGTCTGAGGCAGCCACTTTGTGCAGAAAAATGCCAACGGTTAGGACCATATCCAGTCTACCCCTCCCAACACCCAGATAGCTGGGAGGGAGCGGGGGTGGGGGGTTGATAAGTAAAAAAATCATTGAAATCACTATAGATAAACAGCCTTTCAAGCATCCCAGGGAGAGACATAAGGTTCTGCCTCAGCCTAAAAGAAAAATGCATTAAACAAGAAGCACCATAAGCAAATTAAAATGAAGTGCAACAACAGAAAAAGCTCTTTTCATAAATGCAATTGAAAAGCTACAGAGGCGCAATTAACACAAATAAAATGCAATTAAAAAAGGTACATGAACAGATGAACTCCTTGCTAAATCAAGAATATAACGTGCCTGGCCATATTTCATAGAAGTTAGTCAACTTTTCCCTTTTCATATATCTCATGGTTTCAAGTATCCGAGTTCTCTTTCTCCAAGCAGCATGAGATGTTATACATCCAACATTTGTATTCATTTTGTGAATAAAACAGAAATATTGACATAAAACTGTCCAACTAACCTACTTCAATTATCGCCAACAAAAGATCTTGAATTATAGAATGGATATCTTTCCTCCACTGCCGGTTTGCAGTTAGGAACAGAAACAGCCAATGCTTCACTTATTCCACATGGAAAAGAAATTTCATGCAGATACTAAGCAATGAATTCACACAGAATCTGCGTGAACAAAGATAGAAATCAACAGCAGTGATACCTCTGTGCAAACACAAAGTTCTTTCCATCAAACTCTAATGGGCTTCTGCAGAACAGCAGACAAGTAGACTTGCGACTTCCCTGTCCCAGCAGCATCGACCTTCTCCCCTACAACCCACTTCAGTTTCTTGTACCCAAACCTCTCAATCAACCGCGTCAGGATCCTCTTCCGCTCCTCATCTGCGCAGTAAAAATTATCCAACCAAAACAAGCCCCCAGCCCTCAAAATCCGATCTATGTCGAACATCAAGAATTCCATTTTCTCTGCACGACCGCCATCGCCCAATCCATTCATTGCATGAACCAGATCAAAGACATTGTCGTAGAAGGGGAATCTCTGATCTAAACTTAAAAACAACGGGAAAAGCCCTCTCGCAGCAATGAATTCGTTGAATGGGGCATCCACATTTAGAGTGGAAGTGATTACGGTCACACCTCTCTCTGCCATCCTTGCTGCAAAGCTGCCAGACCCGCCTCCAATATCAAGTCCAATTCTGATCCCCCCACTCCCCAGAGCCAATACATCGTCCACAAGAAAATCATTCTTACCTCTGGCCTTAATGAATCTCTGCCTTTCGGTCCCATTAACCAAATCAAAGCATCCAACACAATCCTTGCCAATTTTCTTACTATTCAGGCAATCAAAGCTCTTGCAACCAAGCCCACTCCAGCTAACAATCTTATCACTAAATGGTTTCCAAAGCGAAAGCGGAAAAGGAAAGAGACCCACCTTGGAGACGGACTTGGCAAGACAACGCCTCCTGGGTAGTGGCTCGCATCCCCTCAAAATCAGCTTCTGGGCGAGACTCCAATCGTCCGGGCAAGCACCGCCGAGCTTGTAACTCATGTACTGAGACAACACATCGATGGATTTCTCGCAGGAGTGGCCGACGGAAGCCACCATTTCGGTGATCCCAGTTCTGGAATCTTTGCCAAGCGGAAGAGAGTGGTGCTGAAGGAAGAGCTTTAACTCGTTTGCGATGTTGGGTCTTGAGATATCGATGTTCTCATAGCCGAGGAGCTCTTTCTCCATCTGAGCTAGTTTCCTCTGCGAAGAATCGATCTCTCTGAGGATCAAAGAAACTTGTTCGGAGATCAAAGAGATGTTCTTGTGAGCGTGGTGGACCGTTTGGTTTTGGGGGGAGGATGTAAAAGCATAGAGAGCGAAAAGATTGGTTGTGAGGACGGAGAAAAGCATGATAACATTGAGAGCTGAGGAACAAAGAGAAGCTCTTTTGAATCTGGCGGTTCCATCGCCTATTTTCAGAGAAACTGAACCCATTCTGGTTCTGCACTTCTTCTGGAATCTAGAGAGAGAGAGAGAGAGAGAGAGTATGCGTAAGTGGAACTATAGAAGCGAACCCAAGAATAAAGTAGAGTGAGTGCGTTTAGAAAGTTGTGAGATTTGAGGAAGCAAATGTCAGTCAGAAAAGGCCGAAAATAAAGAAAGATTATTGCTAAATAAGCAAAACAAATATAAACGCAGGACGGCAGGAGGAGGGTGGTCAAGGGTGCGAACTATGAAAAAACTTTCGATTGCAGGTACAATCGCTTTTAACGGTGGATGATAAATCCACGCCACCGTGAAATGGTGATTGTACCTAATTCAATAGGAGCGAGAGTTATCTCGCGAACTATGAACTGTGAACTGTGAACTGTGAATAGATGGTTGTCGGTTGGGAGTTAATGGGAGCAAGAGCAACATACTAACGTCTGCCGCACACCAGGAACAGGAGGACGGCGAAAAGGGGAATAACCCCACTCTCCTCCACTAAAACAACAGATCCATCCCAAGACAGGATCGGGCGGCCAGGATCAGCCAAGGCGGAAACCTGATACTGAGTCTTGTGTATTATATCAACTGGATTAGAGTGACTGGTGAAGGAAGTCAATTTTCAGATTTGGGAATGGAGATGATATCTTTACTTTTTATTGCGCTGCATTTGTCGTGCACTTCCACTCGATGTATGAATTATGAAACTCTAAGTGCAGCGCCAACAAGTGCACCAGATCCGGGCTCGTCTTGTTGGTGATCGGTGGAAGGTGGTCCCCGCGACATGTGCAGCACTGATGGCAATGGCTTGTTTGTTTCCGTCCCTCCGCTTCACGAGCAAAAGTTAGTAGTAAGCACCCAAAGGATTAAAATAATTAATTAATAATTGAAAAGGAATCCGTTTATTTATCTATTTCTTTTTAATAAATGACAGCCCCCCCCCCACCCCTTTTTTTGTCTTTTGAGTTTTGAGACTCGGCCCCTCACCCTGTGCCGTGCATTATCAAACATTTTTAAATACCTAAAGTGCCCTTGTATTTCAAAAGAATATTTCACTCAATATTATTATGGTTATGGATAAATTTCTTAAACTTACCCTATTGGTTTAGTTAACTGATTAAGTGTATCTTATTGTTTAAAAATTCACTAATATTATTCTTATTGTTTTTGACAATTGATTAACTCTATCCTTATTGTTAACATTTGTTAACTTTTTGTTACATATGATATCACTGACTGATATATTTATTAAAAATTCCTAAAATACCCTTTCACACTTATTCCTAAAAATACCCTTTGACTTTTGTTCCTAAAATACCATCCCTATAACCTTTTTCTTCATTACTTCTTTATCTATTTCAAAGGAAAACCTAAGAGCAATGGTGTCGATCTTAGTTCCGACAAAGAGATTTTAGTTTCAACATTCTCAGTTCCGACGAAAACCCAATAACTAAGAAGGTTGTGATCTTAGTTCCAACATCCTTAGTTCTGGCGGAAACCCAAGAATCACGCGATACCCTCTCTCTTCATGCTACCATTGATCCCAATATAACTAGTTGTTCTTATTGCTCTTGGATTTTCATAATACTTGTTCTTGTTTCTAACACCTTTTAATTTCAAAAAAAAAAAACATTGAAGATGAGAGGGAGAGGGAGAGATCGGTTCTAGAGAAGAGATGAACCACCGAAACTGTCAAATCTGTAGATCTCCCAGATCTCTTCCTCTCCCTCTCGTTCTCTTCTTTGGAACCACCGGAACAATAGATCTCTCAAATCTCTCCCTCTCCCTCTTGTTTTTGGAATCGCTAGAACTGTCGGAACTATAGATCTCTCCCTCTCCCGTTCGCTCTCTTCTCCAGAACCGCCAAAAATGTAGATTTTTCAAATCTCACCCTCTCCCTCTCGTTCTCTTCTCTGGAACCACCGGAACTGCTAAATATGTAGATCTCCAGATCTCTTCCTCTCCCTCTTGTTTTCTTCTCCGGAACCACCAGAACTATAGTGGTTCCAGAGAAGAGAACGAAAGGGAGAGGGAGAGATCTACATTTTTGGCGGTTCCGAAGAAGAGAACGGGTGGGAGAGGGAGAGATGCACTTTTTGAACATTTAAAGAAAATGGAGGGCAAAATAGTCTTTTTCATATTTCTATTGACATGACAAAAAAGGATTAGTCAATTGCCAAAAATAGTAGGGGTAGTGTTAGTCAATTTTTAAACAGTAAGGGTACACTTAGTCAATTAGCCAAACCATAAGGGTAGTTTAAGAAATTTATCCTATTATTGAGGGGAAATTCCCTATTAGTACCTTGTACTTTTAGCCTAGTGCCACTTTGGTCCTCAAACTTTAGAAAGTGATAATTTAATACCCGAACTTTCAAAACATGACAATCCAGTATCAGTTGTTAACCAGCTATTAAGTGGCATTTTAAAAAGACATAAATGCCCTTCAAATGTCATCTAATTTTCTTTATCAACTATCCAAACATCGGCAAAAAATTAATAATCTCAAATCATTGCCTTTTCTATTCAAAAAAGTTTGGACCACCAAAATGCCCACTCAAACGTGACCCCAATTTTCTTAAATGGAAAAGACAAAGATTTGGGACTACTAACTTTTTAGTAGTTGATAAAAAAAATTAAATAACACTTAAAGGACATTTATATCTTTTTTAAATATCATTTAACGACTGGTTAACAACTAGTTAACCACAGGTACGAGATTATCACGTTTTAAAAGTTTGAATACTAAATTACCGTATTTTAAAGTTTAAGAACGAAAATAGCACCAAATTACATGATAATAATCGAGAATTTTCCTAGAAAGACGTTGAATTCATATCATGCCTATAATTATTACTATTAATCAATCATTCATGAAAATTCAAATAAGGTACAGTAATTTAGGCAAGGAAAGAAGTATAATAAATGCCTACCACATTACCCAAATTTCAAAATTATAAACCACGTAAAAGAAGATTGGACTGAAATCGGCAATTGAAAATGTCTTCAATAGTCGATACAAGCACATTAATTAGTCGGTTAGACGCTGTGTCATAAGTACTCCTCTCCAGTCATGGACATGGTATGGTGCTTTGGAGATAAGCAAATACACACAGTCTATTTTATTTGGTTTGATCTGGGTATTTCTTGTAAGAAGAGATGGCCATATGATCTTGACAATAATCTATTAAAGATAAATCAGAAGAAATTGGGTTTTCTATAAAGTAAAGGATCGAGATTGGTCTGAGTTGTAATTTGGTTATGAAACAAATCAAAATCAAAATCACCTCATTTCTTGTTTCCCAGTGGTGATGCAAAATACCTCCAACTCTCTCACTCTCTCTCTCTCCTCACACTGATTAATCATGTACCATTATATTACTGCACTCCACCATTGCAGTAATAGTGGCCCATGTTTTGGAGTCAACCCTGAAATTTATACAGAAGTTAACCCGAACCACGTAGCCTTGGTACCTGGGCTAAATAGAAGAATGTGAAGTATAGAGTCCACAGCTAGCGCCATCACGAACTAACTGACCATAAAACATCATGTTGGGTGAGGATATTTCTGTAACCAGAAGGATACCAATCATGTATACATCTTCCATGTGGACTTTATGTGTATGGAATACCATGTTCAATCCTGACGTCTCTACATGCCAATGTATAGAAGAGTTGTAGATTATACAAATAATTGATGTATCCTTATCTGTATTCTATCATCATGTTAAACATTATAAATAAAATTGAAAGCGGCTGCCCAGTAAGTGGGTTTTTTCACTCACCTCTTTTACACCGAAACTCTCAATAGTTTCATGGTATCAGAGCCTTTTCTTTACAACGTCTAAATCTATGATCTCTTATGGCATCTCAGGCCTCTCAATGAGTTTGTCCTCCCTTGTTATCTCCAATATTGCCAATCCGGTACCAATTATGTTTTGTGGAAGTCACTGCTATAACCCATTGTAGATGGGTCCAACCCGGAATTTGAGTCCTGGTATGAGTGTGATCAAATAATACTTTCCTGGATACAACCCACTTTGTCAATCTCAGCTCTCCCTTACATGGTCGGCGTCAAATTATCAAGGCAAGCATGGGAAATTCTCGAGCGTCGATATGCCTCATCCACTCCTATGCATGTGCCACTCTTCGTCAGCAACTTTATCGCCTGAAGAAAGGTACTCTCTCCATGGTTGATTATTTACAGAAATTTAAGGTTATTTGTGATTAATTGGCAACTTCTGGCTCTCTGGTATTAGATGATGAACTCCAAATATATATTTTGGATGGCTTTCCACCGTCATACCAACCCTTTGCAGCCAGAATACGTGGCAGATCACGCTCAGATGCAGTAACACTTGAAGAACTGCATGATTTAATCATAGGAGAGGAACTCTCCCTTGTAGCAATGAAATATCGATGCCCACCTCAACAGCAATGAAATATGGATCATAACTCTAAACGTCCAGGTTCAGGCCCACCAAGTATGATCCCCACGGCCCATCGGCTGTATTCACAACTTGCTCCGTCTGGTTCAGGCATTGGACATGGGCATACGATGAGTAATCGTCCATCTGGATCTACAAATCGATCCACTTGTCAGATTTGCAATAAACTTGGCCACACAGCTATTGATTGTTTTCAACGCCTCAATCTGTCTTACCAGGGCCGTCGACCACCAGAAAAATTAATGGCCATGGTTGCCACTGCTCATGACTTTACTGATGACACCACCATGGTATTCCAACACCAGGGCATCTCACCATATTACACCAGATCTTGGTAACATACTTCACCCCTCCTCTTACTTAGGTTCAGATGAAGTGAAAGTCGGAAATGGCCAAGGCTAGGATCTTGCATGTTGGACCCTCCACCATTTACTCACCGCACCCACCACATACCACTTTTCACCTTAAGAATATTTTGCATTGTCCCCAACCCTCTGCTCATTTACTCTCAGTTTATCAATTTTCTAAGGACAATAATTGCTACTCTGTTTTTGATGAATATGGCTTTGTTGTGAAGGATAAGATGTCGGGAGTGACCCTACATCACAGAGCAACTGAGAATGGATTGTACCCTTTGAAGCCCATTTCAGCCCAATCACCCCCATGCCCATAACCAGTAGCACATGTCAGCAGCCACCAGCCTAGGGATGTATGACATCACCGCTTAGGACATCCATTACGTGACTTCAAGCCTTAATCTAGCTTCTTTATCTATCAAGCCTACTCATACCAATAATGTGTGTTCATCATGCTAACTTGGCAAGAGTCGTTGTTTACCTTTTCAGTCTTCATCATGTCATTCAACAACCCCATTATTTTCTATTCATTGTGATGTTTGGGGTCCCTCCCCTACTTTATTAGTTTCTAACTATCGTTATTACGTGCTTTTTATTAATGATTATACACACTATTATTGGATTTTTCCCATGCCATGTAAATATGATATCTTAGATATTTTTATTTTCTTTAAAGCAAAAGTGGAGAATTTATTCAACACAGCATTTAAGATCTTACGCACGGATGGTAGTGGTGAATTCTCTAGCACCCCATTATCTGATTTTTTTTGTCACTCGTGACATAATCCACCAACTTTCTTGCCCACATACCCAAGAACAAAATGGTATTATTGAAAGAAAACACTGTCACATAGTTGAAACCATGCTCACTCTCCTTGTTCACTCATCCATGCCATGCCAATATTGGCTTGAAGCTTTCCACACAACACTTTATCTCATCAACCGTATGCCCCTACGTGATTCCTCTCGCCTTACCCCATTTGAATGTTTGTTCAACCACCCTTCCAACTACACTCACCTTCGCTCCTCCGGATGCCTTTGTTTCCCATGGCTACGTTCCTATTGTCATCACAAGCTTGACTTTTGTTCTACTAAGTGCTTATTTCTTGGTTACAACCAACACCACAAGGGGTACTGTTGTTTGGACATGTCCACCGGCAAAGTTTATCTCTCACGCCATGTTGTTTTCGATGAACACACATTCCCTTCCTCACCTCATTCCCCCGACTCCACTAACTCTACCGCTTCCCCTCTTGATTCTCTCTCTGATTGGTTACCCAACTGTCGGCTCTCAGACATTGTTTGGCAAACCCTCACTCCATTCTCACATGCTCCATGTGAGGAGCCACTCACCTCACCTCCCACAAATTCAGAGTTGGCTTCCAATCCTACTACCACGCCTACAACCATCATTCCCACTTCAAATGCTCCCTCTTCTCACCCCAGGCCTGGCCCACCAACTTCTAATACTGTGTTGCCCAACCCAGTCCAAAAACACCCCCATCTACTAACGTCTCCTCACCACCACCTCTTAACCCACCTCCACCCACCCGAACTCATCCCATGTGCACTTAGTCCCAACCTGGGATTTTTAAGCCCAAATTGTACAACAGTTGCTACCCTCTTCCCTTAGCCCTCCTAGTTGTCCATGTGGTGGAGCCCACTTGCTTTTCTCAAGCCCACAAACACCATGAATGGTGTGAGGCCATGGATCATTTCACTCACTCCAAGAACAAGGTACTTGGACTCTTGTTCCAACCTAACCACACATGAACGTTGTGGACTATAAATGGGTTTATCGTGCGAAGTAGAATCCCGATGGGTCTGTCGACAAATTTAAGGCTCGTCTTATTGCTAAGGGTTTTCTTCAATAGCCTGGTGTGGATTTCATTGAAACATTAAGCCTGGTGGTTAAGCACACCACCATTAGAGTTGTTTTATCTCTTGATGTCTCAAACAATTGGCCACTTCATCAATTAGATGTTGAATGCGCCTTCTTGCATGGTGACATTCACGAAGAGGTATATATGGCATAGCCACCAGGTTACATTGATCCTGCTCGTCAATCCCATGTGTGTAAAATGATAAAATCTATTTATGGGCTTCATCAAACGCCACATGCATGGTATGAGAAGTTCAGCTCTACACTTACAAACTTTGGCTTTTCAATCTCTACTTCGAATCCATCATTGTTCATTTATCATCATGGCCATATTACCATATATCTGTTCTCTACGCCGATGACATAATTATTATAAGGAATAATTCTTCCTTCATCTCTTTATTAGTAGCAGCCCTTGGCAACCACTTTAAAGTGAAGGATTTGGGCTCCCTATCCTACTTTCTTGGAATTCAGGTCCACCGCACCACATAAGGCGTCACTCTTACTCAATCTAAGTACATCTTAGATCTTTTGCATTGGCCCAACATGGTTGACTGTAAACCCATGGTTACACTTGCATCTTCTGCTAAACTAGGTCATGATGACAGCCCACCACTAGTTGATCCTACCATGTACAAGAGTATTGTCGGTGCCTTTCAATATGTGACTCTCACTAGGCCCGACATATCCTTTGTTGTGAACCAAACATGCCAATTTCTTCACTCACCCACTAAAGCCCATCTCATCATGGTAAAACAAACATTTCGTTACTTAAAAGGCACTATACATTATGGGCTCACTTTGCGTCCAGGTCCACTTTGACTTCTAGCCTATTGTGGTGTTGATTGGGTTGGGTGCCCTCTGGACTGATAGTCCATGAATGGCTTTTGTGTTTTTCTCAGCTTCAATCCTATCTCTTGGAGCGCTAAGAAACAACCAACAGTCGCTCGCTCCTCCACTGAAGTTGAATACCATTATCTTGTTCACACTGTTGCTGAACTCTACTAGCTTTGCTCTCTCTTTCATGAACTTTGTGTTCCTATTCTTGCTACTCCTCTCATCAGATGTGACAATGTCTTAGCCATTGCCATGACCACCAACCCTATTTTTCATGTCAGATCCAAGCATATAAAGGTGGACTATCATTATGTACGTGAAAAGGTTGTTTGTAAACAGCTTGAAGTTCAATATGTATCCTCATCGGACCAGCTAGCTTATATATTTTCTAAAGGCCTTTCATCCACTCGCCTTTCCTACCTGCTCTCCAAGCTGAACGTCGGTTCTTCTTCATTCCACTTGAGGGGGGATGATAACGGAGACCCACATGATGTACATACTTGTGATGCTTATCCAGTTCATGTAGATAATCGTGTTGACTCTCCCAAGCCCTAACGTCTCTACATGCCCAATGTACAGAAGAGATGTAGATTACACAAACAGCCGATGCATCCTTATCCTTACAACCCTTGTATCCTATCATGTTAAACACTATAAATAAAATTGAAAGCGACTGCCCAATAAGTGGGTTTTTCAGCCACCTAAATACATCGAAAGTCTCAACAATTTCAATATGTACCCTAAGGTTTGAGGCAACTGCTTATATATACTTTGTTGAACTTTCAAATGTTAAGTATAATAGAAGAATAAAGTTGCCCTTCACTATTCATTAATTTTTCAAAACATGCCATTGTTGTTCTTCTTTTCCTTCTTCCTTCCCTCTTCCTCTCTTCTCCATTGCTGCATACACAATTGAACAAGAGCAGGGAGTGCCCACCTTCTTTCCTATTTCTCCCTCTTTCTCATTCCCTCCCCCTTCCTCTTCTTCTTCTCCTTCTTCCTCTCTTCTCTTCCTCCCTTCCTCTTTGCTTCTGCTAAGGTTAGTGAACAAGAAATAACTTGCCCTTCTCTCTCTCTCTTTTCTTTCTCCCTTCCTCCCTGCTTTGTCATTGCTAAGATCACTATTGGAATTGCACAACGAAAATAATGTAATATGTACGTGCACAGAAAGAAAATAAAAAGCAGATAGCAATAGAGAAAGAAAAAGAAAGAGAGAACACCAGATTTACGTGGTTCGGCCAAAATGCCTACGTCCATGGGCAGCAGCTCGGAGCTTCCTTCTTACTATAAACAGGAGAAAATACAAAGATGACCTCAACAAAATCACACCCGTACCCAACACTCAATACACCCAAACACAATACTCCTCTCAGCACACTGCATACACTATACACTGAAATGAAATGGAGTATGTTTTCAACTAACATAGGAGGGACCCCTATTTATACTTGAGCTTAGGGGTATAATGGGGTTTTTTAAAAATTTTCTTCATAATTAAGCAAACAATAAAATGGTGTGCCACCGAACAGAACGGTATGCCACCGTTCAATATGGCAGGCTCAACTCGGTGGGCCACTGATTGTAAATTTGGTGAGCCACCGACTAGCCCACCCTTTTTTACTTTTCAACATTCTCCCACTTGAAGACAATTTTCATAGTGAAAAAACTTGCTCGAGAATAGCTGTCGATCATCTCTTGCTATGGGGCTTCAAGTCCCAGAGACGTTTTGCACCAGATGAACTTCTCTCTCATCATAGGCTTTGTCAATATATCAACAACGTTGTTGTTAGTGTGGATCTTCTGTAATGAGATCTGCCCATCTTCAACTACCTCACGAACAAAGTAGTACTATACATCAATGTATTTAGTCCGTGCATGAAAGACAAGATTTCTTGCCAAGTGTAATGCGCTTTGACTGTCACAATGAATAGTCACCACTTCTTTCTTGATGTGGAATTCTTCAAGCAACCTCTTTAGCCAAATACTTTCTTTACATGCTTGTGTAGCTGACATATATTCTGCTTCTATTGTAGATAAGGCTACTACAAATTGCAATTTCGATGCCCAGCTCACTACACCATTAGCTAAAGAAAACACATAACTAGTAGTTGATTTTCTATTATCACGATCTACATAGTTTGCATCCATATAACCAACTAGTTTTAAGCTTTGGCCACTATAACAAATAGAGATTTCAGAAGTACCCTTCAAATACCGAAGGACTCTCTTCACCGCAATCCAATGATCTCTTCCTGGATTTTCCATAAACTTACTAACTGCTCCCATTGCTTGTGTAATGTTTGGTCTGGTGCACACCATGGCAAACATAAGGCTCCCTACTACTAATGAATATGGTATGTGGGACATTTCTGTCTTCTTAGCTTCAGTGCTAGGTGATTGTTCCGAAGACAACTTGCAACCAACAAAAAATGGGATACTGACTGGTTTGGAATCTTGCATGTTGAAGCGCCACAAGACCCTTTGAACATAACTCTTTTGAGTTATCCAGACTTTCTTGTTCTTTCTGTCCCTATATACCGTCATCCCAAGAATCTGATTAACCGCCCCCAGATCCTTCATGTCAAACCCCCTAGCTAAACGAGCTTTTAGTGTTGAGATACTTCCTTTATCAGTACCTGCAACTAGCATGTCATCAACATATAACAACAAAATGATGAAGTGATCATTACCAAAGTATGTGTAGGCACAATGATCTGCTTCGCATTTGCTAAAGCCCAAGCTCACAATGAAGGAATCAAATCGCTTATACCAACACCTTGGCGCCTGTTTTAGACCATAAAGTGATTTGGTCAGCTGACAAACCAGATCCTTTTTGTCGTTCTCGACAAAGCCTTCAGGTTGAGTCATATAAATCTCTTCTTCAAGATTACCATGCAAGAATGCAGTTTTAACATCTAACTACTCCAGCTCCAAGTCAAGTACTGCAGCCATACTCAATAGAATACGAATAGTACTTAATCGAACAATAGGAGAAAATATTTCGTTGAAGTCGATACCTAATCTCTGAGCATATCCTTTTACAACTAGTCGAGCTTTGTATCTTTCGATATTCCCGCTAGTATCCTTTTTGAGTTTATACACCCATCTACAACCAATAGCCTTTCGATTCTTAGGTAGTTTGACTAAGTCCCAAGTTTTATTTTTCTTTAGAGATTCCATTTCTTCCTTCATTGCCATTTGCCAATGACGAGCATTTGGACATTTGCATGCTTCCTGGTATAAACAAGGCTCATGCTCTTCTGTAATGCAAGCATAAGCTGTTACATAATCCTGAAGCCAGACAGGAGGTCTTGTAGCTCTCCTTGATCGACCTTGATCGTTGTGAGTCTCTCCTTCAAAATTTTCAATGTGTTCTTCAGGTACATCAATAGTTGTATCAATTTGTTGCTTTTGAATCTTTTTAAAAGATTCCACTTCAACTTTCTCTGTTGTCTTAGTTCTGCATCGAATCTTCATTGAAGACAACATCTTGGCTAACAACTATCTTGTGGGCAGTAGGATCCCATAATCTGTATCCCTTTGTACCTTCTGCATAGCCAAGAAAAATACACTTTTTGGACATTGCCTCTAACTTGGTTCTTTGCTCCTTAGGAATCCAAACATAAGCATCACAACCAAATGTACGTAGGAAAGAATAATCAACAGGGTTTCCTGACCATACCTCTTATGGAATTTTGCAATCAAGTGCCGTAGTGGGAGAGCGATTTACTAGGTAACATGCCGTATTGACTGCTTCTACCCAAAAGTACTGCTCCAGCCCAGCTGCACTCAACATGCTTCTAGCTCGATCCATAAGTGTACGATTCATCCATTCAACAACTCCGTTTTGTTGTGGAGTTCGTGGAACCGTATACTGTCTCAGAATGCCATGCTCATTGCAAAATCCTTCAAATTCTTTTGAGGTATATTCTTTCCCATTGTCGGTTCTTAGACACTTAATTCTTTTCCCCTTTTGATTTTCAACTAGAGCTTTGAACTTCTTGAAATAGGAAAAAGTATCACTCTTCCGTTGGAGTAAATATACCCATACTTTCCTTAAGTCCTTGCTTGCTCATATGACCCAAATGTTTGTGCCAAATCATGACAGAATCGGTCACAACATTTGCAATGATGGCATCGCCGACCATGGTATCCCCAATCAAGTGGTATAGCTTTTCTTGTAATTTGCCTTTTGCAATTACCATAACTTCTTTACTGATCTTCAATTGGCCCTTTTCTCCAGAAAACTTGTAACCGTCTTCATTAAACTTTCCCAGTGACAGGAAACTCTTTCGCTATTCAGGAACATACCGTACACTAGAGATTGTACGAGTGATGCTGTCAAACATAATAATTCTAACGTCTCCAATTCCCACTATTTTGCATGTGCTATTATCGCCCATGTAAATAGTCCCACCATTGCACGATTGGTATGTGTAGAACCAACCTCTACATGGCGTCATATGGAAAGAAGCACCAGAATCTAATATCCAGTTATGCTTTAAATTTTCACAAGAATCAATAGACAGTACCTCACTATCTTCTGATGAATCACTTCCCTCTGTGATGTTTCCTTGGGAATTATTTGAAGCCGGATCTTTGTCAGAGTTGGGCCGATTTTGCTCTGCTTTGGGTTGCCAACAATCTTTTCGAAGGTGCCCCTTCTTACCACAATTCCAACACTTGAGTCCTTTCTTGTTGCCTCTTGACTTGGATCTCATTTGATTTTTGATAGAGCCGTTTCTCTCATTCGATCTACCTCGTACCATCATTGCATCACCTGAAGAATTCTCACCAACTTTTCTACGAGATTCTTCCATAAGCAACATAGAAATAGTAGATTCTAATGACAGATCTTTAGTATTGCTCAAATTCATTATCAAACTATCCCAAGAGTCTGGCATAGAACAAAGCAAAAGAGCAACCTTTTCTTCATCATCAATACGTACCTCTACAACTGCTAATTTGCTTACTAGAGTGTTGAACTCATTCAAGTGTACTTGCAAAGAGGCTCCGTCCTTCATCCTCAGATTGTAGAGTTGTCGTCGGAGAAAGATTTTGTTGGACATCAATTTCCCCTCGTAGAGATTCCGCAACTTGTCCCATAAACCTTTGGCAATGGTTCCTCGGACACGTTGAATAAAATCGAATCTTCTAAAGCAAGAAGAATATCAGCCATGGCTATCTGGTTTTTCTTCTCAAAATCTTCGTCTTTCATATCAGCAGGCTTCTTCTCTTTTCCTTCTATGGCAATTGCACAATCTTCTTTCACCAACACAGCATGCATCTTCAGCTTCCAAATTGCATAGTTGGATTCGTTGAATTTCGGTATGTCGAACCGGGTAGAGCCCGAACTCGCCATATTCAACACGTGCAATACCGGAACAACAAATACAGATTTCGGCAGAATCCTAGAACAGAACCGTGTGGCTCTGATACCAATTGTTGGAATTGCACAGCGGAAATAATGTAATCTGTACGTGCACAGAAAGAAAATAAAAAGCAGATAGCAATAGAGAAAGAAAAAGAAAGAGAGAACACCAGATTTACGTGGTTCAGCCAAAATGCCTACGTCCACAGACAACAGCTCGGAGCTTCCTTCTTACTATAAACAGGAGAAAATACAAAGATGACCTCACCGAAATCACACCCGTACCCGACACTCAATACACCCAAATGCAATACTCCTCTCAACACACTGCATACACTATACACTGAAATGAAATGGAGTATGTTTTGAACTAACATAGGAGGGACCCCTATTTATACTTGAGCTTAGGGGTATAATGGGGTTTTTTAAAAATTTTCTTCATAATTAAGCAAACAATAAAATGGTGTGCCACCGAACAGAACGGTGTGCCACTGTTCAATATGGCGGGCTCAGCTCGATGGGCCACTGATTGTAAATTCGATGAGCCACCGACTGGCCCACCCTTTTTTACTTTTCAACAATCACCAAACATTTAACTAATTTCTAAAACCAAATTAGGTGTGCCCTAGCTTTTTATGTAACTATTTTATAATTTCCTCTCTTAGCTTAAGGTGCTCTTTGTAAAATTTAATCAAAACTGATTGCTCCACATTTCCTTTTCTTCAAGTAGAAGAAGAAGAAAGAGGGAGAGAATGATTTGTAATGGGATGGGAGCAAGTTGGTTTTCTAGAAGACAACATTATTAACGGTTCTAAGGCCCTGCTTGATTTCACTTAGAATAAGTACTTGTTAAGTGTTGGGACCATACATTAAGTGGTAATTAAGTGCTTATGCATGTTTGGTAAAAAAGTCACCAATAAGTACTTTTTAAAAAAAAAGCACTTATAGAAAAAGTGACCTGATAGTTGCTTTTTTTTTCAATGCTTATTGGAGAAGTGCTTATTCGAATAACATGAGACGACACAATCCCTAATATTTTTCTAATCCCCAAACTACCCCCGCACAAGGATTTTCTTCTCTCTTCTTCCATTCGAACTCTAAACACGTAGGGGGTGGCACACAATACCTGGTTTATGACTGGCGATGACCAATAGTGAGAAAAAATGACCGGCGAACCATTCATTTTGCCAATGACTACTGATTTTATGCATTCATTGGTCGACTTGAACTATTTTTTTTGGTTTTCTTAGAACCCGAAATTCCCCTCTTTGGTGTGTTCTCATATTTGTCTTGGGTGAGTTTAACGGTGACAACCCACCGTCCAGACACCATCGAAAGAAGGTTAGTTTGCCCAAATGAACCCCCTCTATGTTGTTATTGTTGTTATTATTATTATTATTGTTGTTGTTGTTGTTGTTATTAATTGGGTCCACATTGCATTCCACATGTGGGCCCATGTGGGCTCTCATGTGTCATGATGTGATGATGTGGCGATTTTTCATTGAAATGTATAGTATAATATGTGAAAAGCATTGTTTATATGTACAAGAGAAGTAAAGCTAAAATTGTCATTTATGCCAACATAAACACTTGTGGAGAAAGTAGCTCACCAAACAACCTTAAGTGATTATTAAAATAAGCACTTATAATAAGTACTTGTGCAACAAGTACTTATTTTAACAACCACTTGATCACCAAACATAGCTTCAATAAAGATAAAATATGAATTAAGAAAAAAAATCTAATTTTTGCTATTGACGGCCTTTAATAATTCATCAATGAAAGCACTGCTTATATTATATGGGATTAGATTAGAAGGCATATAGAAGTAGACCTCGAAATTATAGGATATATCCAAATAGTTTTGTAAACCAAAGGGTATGTATAAGTAATTTACCCCTTATTTATTTTTAATTTGACATGAATTGATTGCTTTTTAGGGGATTTGGAAGCATATGAAATGTTGGGGGCTTTGGGGTTATAGATAATTAGTAAAGTAAAGAGTGGTTTTTTTCTTTCGTTTTTTGGAAAAATTACAAAGATCCTTTGTATTATGGAATTTGTGACAAGTACTTCTTAAACTTTCATCTCTCACATGATAGAAATATATTAATTTACCAAAGTGTCGACTCAAACTTTTCTTACTTTATTTTTTCTTTACCCTTTTTTTCTCTTACACCCTAAGCTGTGTTTGATTTGAAAGAAAAGATAAAAAAAGAAAAGGAAAGATAGGAAAACCCATACAAAAGGTCTGCACCAAGTTTCTCTGTTTTTCCTTTTCTTTCCATACCTTTTCCTTCAAACCAAACATAGCCTAAATGATAAAAAATACCTTCATTTTCTCCATTCAAAACTAGGTAAAATAACAAGGGTCATTTTTCGCTACCAAGTCAGGTAAAATTTTGTCCTAACTATCAAACGACCAAGATCTTTTGAGACAAGGAGGGTGCCAGGAGGATCTACCTGAGTTCACAGACTTTTTCGGGTACGTGTTTTACGCCCGCTCACATGAGAGCGACGATTCTGACTAAATAATAATTTGCCGGGAAATCAATCAACCCGACCGTGACGAATCTCGGAGTTTCGCTGCGTTCTTCCTCAACTAAAGCAAATGAAACCGATGAAGGGAGATATCGTCGTCAGTCACCTTCTAGGGTTTGCTATTCTGAGCATCTTAACGGCAAACGGGGCTCTAAGTATTCGATTGCCCGATCGGATCACTGAAGGCGTAAAAGACTCCTCCACTCAGCCTCTGAAAACCGCTGTTTTCGCTCTCGGAAGCTTTTGGAGATCGGAAGCTGCCTTCGGATGCTTGGATGGCGTCATACGAACAACTGTTGGTTACGCCGGAGGAACTAAAACTAATCCGGAGTTCAGAAGCCTGGGCGATCATGCTGAATCTGTTCAGGTTATCTTTTCTTCTTTTCTTTCTTTCTGATTAGTACCCATTGGGCTTCTAGGATACTTCTATCCCTTGTGAAATCTAGGCGAATTAGATAGATTTTTTTATGAGTCTTTACGTTTATCTGGATTGAACGTCAATGAGTTATTGGAGATAAATTCATCACGTTTTTTCTCTTCCTCTATTTTTATTTTTCTTTAAAAAATTATTTTCATCAGTTCTCTGCCGAAATCTTGATGCTTTGCCCCACACTGTTTGGATTTAGTTTTAAGTGACCATTCTCTTTTCCGCTGATATCGATTTAGTGAAGAAGGCTATTTAATTGGACGCTCTCTTTGTTGATTGTGGAAGGCCAATGGTAAAAAATTGAACAGGTAGACACTTATCCATCTGTTCGTTGCCTTCAAACGGACATTAGTCTTTTACTCTCTTCCATCCGCATCAATTGACGACATTAGCGTGTCATGTATCAGCTAAATTACGTTATGCTGTATCATTGAAGTTTAGTGGCAGCTTTTTCAACCTTTGTCTGACACCTTGTTTCATTTCTAACATGAGCTGGCTTAAACATCATAGGAGGGTAAACGGAAGGAAGTGGTCTGTGATGATTGTGCATTTTGGATTAACTCATTAAAACCTTACTCCAACTATCTGGGGTTGCCCCGATGCATCCTGCTTCATCATCCATCTCTATCATGTACCATATCTTTTACTAAATTGTGAATTTGTGGTTTCATTGCTCTGCCCTGATCAGCTCTAGTGGTTGAGATAAGATGTTCTTAAGGGGACATGTACATCAAGTTTGTTGCCTGTAGTTTGCCCATGTGTTAAAAGTGGCATTGTCAGTTCCAATGTCTATAATCATCCTCAGGGGAGTTCTGAGGACACAGTCTGCCCGGTAACTAGTTTAGCTCTATGGTTACTCAGTGAAGGAGCCAAGGTCGCTAATGATCTATATCTTAGTCGTCTCAAACTGTTCTATGTATATCTAGGCAGAAAATCAAATCGACAGGCAATACTTTTCTGACTTTGTACTGTCTATACAGGTAGTTCTTGTGTGGAAATTTCCCCTTAGTATTGGATTTGGCATTTGGCAAGTAATCAATTCTTTTCTCACTCTGTGGCTAGCTCACAGGTTTAGTATGCTAGTAGGAAAGAAGATTAAAACAATTTTAAACCCATCTCATGGCATTGACTCCTTACTTTACAAGATTAGGATGTATCCTTGACTTTGTTTAGTGTTGGGGAAAATGTTTAATTCTGAAATTGTTCTCTGATATTAAACTTCTCTCAACCATTGATATCATAACCAAAAGAAAAAAAAAATCCTCTGTCATCACTGAATCCTTATTACAAGAGATTGATTTTCACCAAACCCATGAAGAATCTACATCTTAGGAGACTGAGAGACTCATAAGTGATCATAAGGTGGCTGCAGAATAAGAAGATGTTTTGTCAATCTACAAGAACGAAATGAAAAGTTTAAGTGCTTGATGAGAGATATAGATGTTAAAGTTCATTGGGTGCATTGGTCAACCAATGGTATAGCTGACTCCTCAGCAAAACAAGGGGTGGGGAGAAGAAAAGTGATAAAAAGGATGAAGGGTAGGGAAGAGAGTTTGGATGGGAAATAAGATGCTTTATCTCTATTTCAATTTGCTTATTTGCACTTCTCTTTGTTTGCTTGTCTCATTAATAAAATAAAATTTACAGTTACTGATAAAAAAATCTACATTTTAGGGGACCATTTCCTGGTGTATGGTTGTTACTGTAGATTGATAGAACTTGTTAGTTCCACATTGAGATTGGGCCCCATTTCCCAACCTTTCTTTTTTGGCATTTGCTCCTTCATGCTTTTGGCTGCTCATATATGTCATACAGCTATCTAATTCTGTTGTCCTCTGAATAAAATGATGTTTCTCTCTTTTTTTTTTATTCCTTTTCCCACTCTCCTTTTCCAATAAGAGAAAAGAATGTATATTCATAGACTCTGTACAACGATCATTGAGAGACACAGTTCACACTGTTGGTTTTGAAAGGGCCTCAGGATAGTACTGGTTCTTTTTACTATATAATGTATATGGTTATAATTCTCAAGGTAGGCAACCTCTCCCAAGATCTCAAATAGCCAGGACCATCATTGGTGATGACCCTTTTTATCTCCACATTCCATTCAGTGGAGGAAATATTGTGGCCTTTGTGCTTTTTCGGAGGGACTTGCTCAGGCTTGCAAAACGTTACTTACAAGGAAATGCCTGCCAACCCTTGCACATTACTTTTTGCAAATGAGCATTTGCAGTGCATAGTAAGCACAGAAGTTGGAAAAGATTCAGATGATTCCAAATAGAACTAACATGTCTTGGACAATTACCAGTACCACTTATATCATTAACATGCTTGCATAGGTTGGGGATATTGTGCTGACTGAAGAGGTTATGGCTGACACCAAATAGCAAAAGATAGATACCAATTTGCAGAGTTTCTTTTGGAAATACATGCATAGAAAGAATTGCCAAATGGAGAGCTTGGTGCACAAGAGTTGATAGATTCCTATATTCCATTTTATAATTATTGAATCCAAGTGATTTTTCTTTTTGTTATTACTTTTATTGTTATTGGTATTTGTGAAGCTTGCTTGAATGTGCTACCAGCATAGGTGATTCATATGGTTGAGGCTATCAGTGAGCTGAGCCTATATGTATATGCATTTTTTATACACCAAAAGAAAAATAAAGAAGTATTTGTTCCCAATCTCTGCAAAAGTGCTCAAACTCGTAACTATGAAGATCATTCAATATTGGCACCCAAAAGAATCAGCTGTCTTTCTATTTACTCTTTGATCATGTTTACTCAGGAGCTCTTTCTTTCAAGGTTATGATGGTTTTCTTTCTTAAATGGAAATGACCCATTTTTGCTTTCCATTAATCTGTAGTACACCTTTGCAAAGAAGCATCTAATTGTGTCTATTAACTCTATTCTGCATATCTTATCTTTACCTTCCATAGAGGGGTGCATTAAAAGCATTGCCAACAGATCTCTTTCCAATCATTAGCATGTCTACATAGCCGAGGGCAACAGACCACTTCACCCATGGTCGTCAAGGCGACGCCTAGGTGGGTGCCTAGGCAACAAGGTGCCCTTGGAGGCTCGCCTTGCCCAGTCGCCAAGCAGTTTTGCATACTGTGTAATAAAATACTTTTATATTGTTATTTTTTTTGAGATTATAATTATAAAATAGACATTATTAAAGAAAAATATTCATTTTTTGTGTTTATAAACTAGTTTCTATTTATTATTTTTCTTATTTGTTAGGGTTTAATCAACACAAACATTGTTAACTGCTGTATTGAACTCTCAATGACTTCAAAATATGAACCAATAAGTAAGGGAAGAACTTAAAATTTTGTCTAATCAACTCACTTCTTCTTCTTCTTCTTCTTTTCTTCTTCTTTTTTGAATTTTCTTTCCCTTCTTTTTCTTCTCATAACTAAGTTGATTTTCTAGACTTAAACATGAAGTTTATAATTTTCTTATGAAAACTATGGATAGTTATTAAAGAAAGATGGTTATGGAACCGCCTAGGCGACAAGGCGCCCCCCTGTCACCTAGCCTCGTCTTGGCGCCTTGAAAACTATGACTTCACCACAAATGATTTCATAGAAGTCTCTAACTATAACATCAGTAAAAGAAACCATCCTGATCCTGCACCTGGTTGGGAAAGCTAAACGTTTAGTGGAACTTTTATACATGTGATGGCAGAAAGTCCTTCACTTGGACCAAAACTATAAATCTCCTGAAATCAGGTGAAAAAATCATTATTATCCTTGAAACAGTTGTTCAATTAGATGATTGTGGTGCTAGGGTGCTAGGATTCTATGGTGTTTTAAGATTCCATACAATGTTTAAGGATTCTATATATGATGGTGGAAGAGTTTGGGCCTTGGTGCAACGGTTAGGTTGCTCCATTGTGACCTGAGTGACCAGGGTTCAAATCTTGGTAACAACCTCTCTGTGTATCTGCAGGGGTAACACTGTGTACACCTGTCTCTCCCAAGACGCTGCATTGGCAGGAACCTGATGCATTGGACTGCCCTTTTATACTTTTTGTTTCCATGCTCATCTAAATGGGGCTAATGGCTAGTAGAACTGATGAACAAACTTCAATCGACTGATATTTTTTCTTCATGACTATTATTACCTAAACAAACATGCACTCACACACAAACAATAAATAAGTAGTTGATCCTTGCAGGCATCATAGTTCATGTGTTCTTGGTATGAACAAGGATGGTAGAGATCCATTTTACTGTGGCCATTAGTCTAGCCCAGTTCTAACAACATACATGTTTTGCAGATTGAATATGATCCCAAGATTATTAATTTCAGGCAGCTTTTGGAGGTCTTTTGGTCTAGTCATGATTCTAGGCAAGTTTTTGGACAAGGTCCTGATGTGGGTAACCAGTACAGGTAATATATTCATAACCTACATCAACATTTTCTGGCTTTATGTTATCCCAGTATTCAGTTAATGAAGTGTGCTATGTCTGCAGGTCAATAATCTTCACCAATGGTACTGAAGAGACTAGAATAGCTTCTGCAAGCAAAGAAAGGGAGCAGACAAGATCAAAGAGTAGTATTGTGACTACACAAATTCAACAACTGAGAATGTTTTATCCTGCAGAGCCTGAACATCAGGTACTACCTACTTGTTAATTCTCTTTTCCTTATGCAGATTTTCCTTGCATGAATGCAACTTGGTAAATACCCAGAATTAATCTGAATTGTAAAACACAAATTAAGTGTTTAGAATGCCTACCTTGGGCGTTGAAAATATTTACTGCTCATCCATGTTGCAACTTTGGCAGAAATTTGAACTGAAGAGAAATTATTTTCTCCTTCAGCTTATTGGTAACATGCCCGAAGAGGAACTTGTAAGATCAACTATAGCAGCAAAACTAAATGGCTATGCAGCAGAGCTTTGCCCTCCAAGGACCCAAAGGCAAATTGATGCCAAGATCAATGACATCCTTCGAAAAGGGTGGCCAATATTGAGAGACGTGTAGTTAAAGATAGGTTTTGAGTCTTTATGCTTAAGTTGGCAAGATAGAAGTCTGTTTGTTTCCCAAGTTGCCCCCTTGAGCTTGTTTCCCAAGCTGTGTTTGTTTGTTTTTTTTTTTTTTTTGGGCGGGGGGGGGGACTGATCTTCAAGTAATTGTTGTATGTCATATCTACTGTTGTACTAGTAATGCTGGTCAATGGGTGTCAGCAGCCATGCCATTGCAGTGAGTGCATAATTTTTTCTTGTGGTTTTGAAATCCAGAAAGTTTCAACGTTCTCTGTATTTGAGAGGTTGGAATTGAATGTCAAAATGGTAAATGTAGCTTTCTTATCAGCTGTTCAAAGGAGCCTTGAGGAGTAAATAGTTTTTCAGTTTCACCAACAATATATCGTCTTCAGTATATTTTAAGAGAAAATGCAAATCCGCATTGCTTCCCCACCTCAAGAGCATTCCAAGTTATGATGCACTGATAATCCAGTTTCCAGTGTTTGAAGCTTGAACCATTTGATCAGTGGCAACTCTACCGGTAGGTTGATCACAGCAAAGTGATAAGTTGGACGACGTTACAGTTGCAGGTGGCAATGGCATGATGTTCTCTCTGCGAATTTGATCAATGTGCTACAAACTTGTGAAAATATTATTTATTACAGTGCCTGCCTTGGACCCATCTTATATTGAAAAGCAAAATCTGCACTAAACATCTTAAAGGATCTTGAAAATACCCATTAGGCCATTATAATGAGGTGTGTATCTCTTGAGCAACCTTTTTCATACGTTGAGAGAGAGCGCACTAGCTCTTTGCAATCACTTTCCAAGATTAATAAGCCAATGCTTCTGCTATTTGGGCATTGCGTTCCTCCTCCAATCTTTCTTTTTTGCTACTACGGTTTGCTCTGACTAACACGCCAAAAGAATATTTGCCTATATTATCATATCCACCATTAGACCTGTTCATGGGCCGAACAGCTCGATGAGTTGGGCTGGCCAATTCTAAGTCGGGCTTGGACATGATTTTAGACTTGTAGGCATGGGTTTGGGCTTTCTCAAAAACATCCAGCCTGACCCCGATTTGATAATATATATTATAAAATAAAAATATACATACAATAGTTTTTCTTTGTTTCTCTTAACTTTTTTCAAGTAATAGCGAGGTTTTTTTATTATTTTTGAATTTTGAGGGCTTTTAATATAAATAAATAAAACACTGCTTGTTGAATAAAAAAAGAAAAAAAATATTTTCAATTTTTTTATATGAGGGTTGGGCTCGGGCTTGAATGCATTCTGTTTATACAGAGACAAAGATCGGCCTGTGAACATCCAATTGCTTCTATTCTCTAATCAACATCCACATTTTCTGCCCCATGGTCCAATTGCTTCCAGAAAGCTTTACCCCAACCATGCAGAGATTCCATTCTAGAGTTTTTTCTTTTTTTGAGTATTTTGGTGATACACCAGAATAAAGTCATCTTCCTCTCTTAGCTCCTGACTTGCAATATAAAAGTTGAATAGAACAGTAAGGCCTTATTTGGGAAGTATTCATCATGTTCTTTTATTTTCTAAGTAAATAAGACAATCACTGTTTTAGTTATAAAAAAACATTATTAAAAGGAGCAATTTTATTTCATCCAAGCAAGGTGCCAACCAGCTGGTCGGTAGGTCTCCTGCTGATTGTAGCGGAGATTGGGATCAAATTTTGCTTACACTTGGGTTGGGGGATGGGCTACCCCCGTTTGTGTAGCCCTTCAAAAGGAAAAGGAAAAAAAAAATGCTACCCCCGTTTGGGAAAATTACTTATTCACCTGTGAGATGGGTACATGAGTAAGTAATACTTAGGAAAATGTTTTTTGTGGATCTTACATAAATTTGAAAAAAAAACATGGGTATCTAGGTCAATGGAAACCAAAATCTTATGACTGACTTTCTCCCTCTCAAAATCTGAAAAATGAATGGATACTCAATTTAAGACACATGTAACATATGTCAGCATCATACATGGAACCTAAGGTGGCAAGTGAGTGCTCTCTAGGACGATCTCGAAAATAGAAGAGAGATAGAGGTGTTGCGTTCATCAAAACAATGATATATGTACGGTCGTTAAATAGTCGGATAAGACATCTCATTTAAGAGTTGTGGAAGATAATCTTCTTCACTATGGTTTATTAGCATCAGTGCTTTTAAAGCGCTGTTGACCCTGATGGTCAGACTGTTTGGCCTGAAAACTGTAGGCAACCAATTCCGTTTTACATTAAATTCGGTCTTCGACCAGTTGAATTGGTTAATGGTTATTGACACGGACAGTTGAATTATTGATCTATTCAACAGTTTTATATATATTTTTTTATTTTAATTTGTTTAAATTTGTCTACGCAATTCATTCAAATCAGATGATCGAATTGTCAATCCAAAAACCGGTGGCCAAAATAATTTCAATTTTGAGTCAGTTTTTAAAATCTTGATCAACATTTTAGTTGCTAAATGCAAGACAATAATCTTCTTTCACTTTGGTCATCTATCATTATACAAGAAATGATCACCGAGTATAGTTGAATGGATTTAGCCCTAAGGGGCCTTCCAAAAAATTTAGATTGGAACGTGAAAACCCAAACTCCACTTGCTCCATGCCTATGCCAAGCGTCTTTGGTTTGGCGCTGAACCCTGGCCATCTGGGTATTGATATGTGAAATTTGGTTCCATTACGTCGGTCGTTTGGGCTTTGGCGCATCCTTCACCCATCCATTGTTCACCCTCACTCTTGGCCAATGGCAAGTCCAACTTTAACTGGTCGAGTTAGAAACGAGAGTTGTTGGTACTAGACTAATATTGTGCGGGGCAATTGAAAGTGGTCACTCCTCCGGTTCATTCGGTTTGATTCATCGTTCACGTATTCTATTCCCTATTCGCCTTAGATTTATTTACGGGCTGGGTTTTACCTTATCAGGTCTAAGTTCAAGTTCAGTCCCATCAGAATCCGAGTCTGACTATATAGTCTATATGTCCGACTTTGACAAATATTTTATAATATATTAATTATATATTATTTAATATTATCGAGCCGGATTTATTTGAAAAAATCGAATCCGACCGAAAAAAATCGAACCCGATTTTTAGAGCGCGAGCCCGCGAGCCGTGGGAAAGGATATGATAGTCGTATGAGAATTTCGTAGGGATGGTTTTGTAATTTAGGTAGAGTTGGAAAAGCTCAAAAACAGTTGTTACTAGCGTAGGGGCTAGGGCTGAGTTCTTGGAGGTTTTGCTCCATTTTTCTATCTTGACTCTTGAGGAGCTCTCCTTCTCTCATTCATTTTAGCTCCGACTCGTCAAAGGTTCCATGGCGCCGCCTCCTGGTCCTTACTCCGGTACCAGCACCCTCGCTCTGGTAATCTGTCTACTATTCTGATTTCTCTTCCTCTAAACTCGTTGTGTTTCACCGATTCTTCAACTTTCCCGCTTTTGTTTTCCCTACTGTTGCAGGTGGCTCGTGCTTCAGCCTTCACCTTCGGCATCGTTTATGGAAGCCTGAAGCTCAAGTATCTCAAGGTACTCCGGTCGTCACTATTGGAATTTTAATTGCACATGTGTTGATGCCACTTTAATCAGATCTACCGGTATTGCTGATTTTGAATGATCTAAACTGGTTTTTGCTGGAAATTGAAATTCTTTTCAGTGATATTGTTTGAAAAATTTTAAGCTTTGACCTTCTAGCAAGGATTGGTGGTTGATTAGATCGTATGGCTGTGGGATTTATTTTATTTTACTTTATTTTTTTTTTATATCTGGAGTGTTGTTAAAAATATGTTGTTGTCGTACATATTATACCATCAATGTATTTTTTTTCCTTTTTATTTTCTGTATTTGCTACATCGATTGGATTTGAGTTTTTTTTTTCTTGATAAGATCGATTAGATTCGAGTGTTGAGTGCACGGGTTCGACTTAGCTATTTGATCGAAGTTATATGTCAATTAATTTGGTACGTGCTGCTGTATATGTAAGGTTTGGTTCTTGACAATGGTATAATTACAGCATTTCTGCCTCCAAGGCGATGCTTTGGAAGCTGCTTTATCGATTAGATTAGAGGAACCGAGTCCAGAAGACCTTCGGTTGACTGATCTTACTTTATTGTACACCTACATTAGTAAATTGCTCAGGGAAAAAGAAGCTAGGAAGTGCCTGGTGTGATGTTACCCTATTTTGATGGACGCAATGCCACTAGGATGGAAAAAGCTAGGTTTTTGTTTAGCTCTCTGATTCTCGGTACCATAGATTGACGTTGAAATTTCTGTAAGTGTTCTTTGGGAAATGGATCGGCTTGTCATTTACTGAATAAATGGTTTTGCACATTGTATCTACCCCAGCCAAGTTTCCCAAGCTATTTTCAAATTCTAGTGATGTGAGAAAAATGGTTCATAAGGTCTAAGTACTAAATTTGTCATATTGATTGTGCTTGTTGGGTTTTCTTACTCGATGATGTGAAATGCAGAATAGTGAAAGACCAAGGGCAAGTGCAATAACTGGAAGTGTCTCTCTTAGGTAGCAGCTTTTGTCAGAGTGACAAAAGGGCTTTTATGATATCCATGTAGGACCTGGTAGAGAATTGTGCAAGTACAATAACCGGAAGTGTCATTCTTTTACAGTGGATAGACCAAAGGCAATCTAGGTAGTGTAGCCTTGCTTGACTTGTCAAACCCAAATCATTGGCATTTTAAACCTCTATGTGTATTTCGATTAGGGTGGCCTTGAAGTTGGAAGCAAAATTGGAATTGTAAGTTCCACAAATATCCAGATTCCATCATTTGGGCACATTTTCTGGCACTACTTTTTTAGGACAAATGCAGAAAAAAACCATGATTCTTTTTATGGATAACATAAAAATCATTAATACTACATGTTAATGGAATTAGGATACCATCCCACGTCTATTCGTTTCATATGTGGAATCAAAAACTCAAATTTATTCAATTCCATGATCAAATGCAGTGCTAATATCTGGTTCAGATGATTCAAGCTCTTGAGTTTTTGCACTTAGGGAAGCAATCTCATGTATGATTGCTTTGAAATCTGTCTCCCTTATCTATAGTTGGCAGGCTTTCTCTTTTAGGAAGTTATCTTTACTTTCTTTAACAGCATATTTGCACTGGAATAACTTGATCCAAATTAGAGCATTTTTTTATGAAGAATTCAGCATGTACACTTGATTTTGGCATCCTGAGGCTAGCAGATCTTGCACAGAACCGTTAAAATTGTCCAGAACCTAAGAGTGAAAGGATATGGAAAGTAATAAAATTCCTAATGATAAAAAAGTAATAAAATTCCTAAAAAATGGTAAATTTTGAAATATTATATATAAAGCTGTTATGTTTTTGTCAAGGTAAGTGTTGTCACTGTTTTTTCATACATATTTTCTGAAAATTTCTACTTCTTATATTATGGTGCCACAAGCATTTGAATCCTTGTTGAATTGGGTGAACATAATCTTTTACCAACCTAGCTAAGATTGTGCTGGTATGTTTCATACATATTTGAAATTGTTTACCATACCTAGTTATCAAAGTTCACCCAAGTCAATGCTAGGCTAGTTCATTGCCTCCTGTTTCGTTGCCTGGTGATGATACAAAAAGTCTTGATCTTAGAATGTGAAATATACCTATTTAACTCGATCCATTTGGAAGAGGAAGAATTGTCCTGTTTGGTTGGACATTTTAAACCATGCATGGCATACATCTAAGACTAAGTAAATTTTACAGAAAATAAAAGTTGTGGATCAACCGGTTCTTATGATCTATCCTTTGTATTTACAGTTTTTCACTGTTTCCTAGATAACCGGGAAATGAGAACTCATGAAAGATGTATTAATTGGACGGGATGTCAAACAAGTTATTAATAAGATGCTAATTGCTAAATTTGCTTTTGCCATAGTTACAAAAGCTTGGGTCCAAACCTGGAGAGAGAGTAAAGAAACCACCTTCTAGGTCTTAGTGTTGTCTCGTCATCTCCATCACTTGTATCATTAGAAGAAATCAGTTTCAGCTTATCATTATCATTTTCATTTGACCTTATTGCATATAACTATATTTTAAACACATAGTTTCTGTACTTTTCAATCAAAAGATGCAAAGCTTCCTGCTGCCCAGTTTTCTCTGATTTGGTTGACCAGCATTTAGTTTCGTATTTGGTGAATGTTATTACATCTCGTCATGTATTATGTATGCCGTGCTAAGCTAACCAATGCGATTTAGTCAATGCTCTTATGATGTGAAGCTCTAACATGGTTATGTGAATGTGGAAATTTTTACTTCCTTTGACACGTTATCTTATTAAGAGTACCACATCCAACCAATCAATTCTAAGGTCTCCTGCTGGTTGTAGTGGAGGAGACCCGGAATTGAATCCTGTGTCTTCAGGGTTGGTAGGTACGGGGTTTTGGGGGAAGTGACAAAGTGTTGGTAGGTATCGTGTAGCCCCTTTGCCTAACCCCAAAAGAAAAAAATCAATGCTAACAGTTTTTAGCGAATAAACGATTATTTAGAAGAATAATCATCACTTTTTGCAGCAAATTTTGTAGACAAGATGCTTATTTTTTAAGCATGTATCCTTGTTGGGTTTTTTGCAGGCAAAAGCAAAGTCACGTAGTAAGGCAGAGGCCAAGGCTCATCATTGAAAAAAAGATGGCTACCATTGTTGATTTTTCAATCCAAATAATGCATAACGATATAGAACTTCAGAAGTGATTTCCCTCGTGTAAAGTTTAGTTAACAATTTGATTTCTTTCACATCTCTGCAATTTTGTTGAAGTCATTTTGCGTGCCAAAACATGTTTACGGCCGTTATATCCTTCATTGTTTGGTAGCACAGTAAAAGATAATGTTCAAGGGATACCTTCTCAAATAACCTTTTTTTTTTATAAATTATGGCTATCTCCTATTTGAATCTTCATTTCAGATGTTTTACGTTTGCTGGATTATATGGCCTATGGCTTCCTATTTACAATCGAAAAACAATCAGAAGATGCTTAAAAATGGATTTTGGAGGGTGTTATAGGACTCAAGACAGTATATATATTAGGGTCGTTTTGTTTGAATAAAATTGGAATTGGAGTTGAACTTCATTGGAATCGGAATTATCTATTTCTCCCGCCTGTTTGGTTCAGATACGAATAGGATTCAGCTGGAATAGATTCTCATTGTCAAGGGAGGGTGAGGGAATGGCCCTTTAAATTCGCTCAACCAACAGCCAAATGGACCGTTAGATCATCTGTATCCCAGACTCATATTCTGCTTAAAAGAATCGCCATCTGAGTTATGATGATTCTTTTTTGAAGCCAATAACTTCTAAGAATCAGTTTTTGAAATGAGTTTTTGTTTTTTTGCCAAAAAAGATCAACTTACATTAATGAGTTGAAAGATGATACATGGGGTACAAAGAGGTAATTGATTCTGTAACTGGAAGCCTATTTCCCTCTTATGCGATTTCACAGCGAGTGCTATATCATTATTTTTTTTTTCTATTTATACAGTATATTTTGCATAAACCGAAAGACCATGAAGATCCAACACTTGATCCTATGTACCCCAATCAGTTGCATACTTGATTGTAGTTGTTTACAGTATGTATTATAGCCCTGGCATCACAAAATACTAAGGGCCCGTTTGGTGTGTCTTTTCGTGTGGTCTTTTGGTTGTTTATAAATTGGGAAGACCGATTTTTGGTCTATTTTCGTTTGGCTCACGGAAGATCTAGTCGCCAAAAGACAGAGCGTTGAAAAGATGTGAGATGCCCATTTTGGGCTGATTTCGGGAAGCTTCAAATGAAGCTTTCCGTGTCTTTTGCGTTTTATTCTTGCGCAGAAAGACACGGAAAGATGCATGGAAAGATGTTTCTATCAAACGTGCTTCGGGCTGCTCAGATCTTTATGCAAAAGCTCAATGCATCTTTTGCATGTTAGAACAACTAGAAGATCTTCCCAAAAAGACGCGCCAAATGGGCCCTAAGATATTGACAACCTTCATTTTATTTAGGGTCCGTTTGGTTTGTAGTGTGAATTGGAATGGTCATTCCCATAGTCTGTTTGGTTCAAACAAGAATGAGAATGGGAATTGAAATCAGCAGGAATGGGATTTCATTCCCAATGAAGGGGTAGGGAATGACCATTCACTCAAATGGGAGAATGTCATTCCAGCAGAATTGAGAATGAGATTCTGACCCAACTAAACAGTTTGAATCAAAATAGCCATTCCAGTATGAATTGCTACTTCATTAAAGTGAAATACTTAAATTTCAAATATACTAGTAATTAAGCACGTGCATTGCACATGAGAAATTTTTCATATTAATTACTTAAATTTTAGATATATCATAATTAAGATAAAAAATGAAAACTAACAAAAGTAAGAATATGATTAAAAAAATAAACTCAAATGCTTGTAATAAATGTGCACGTGCATTGCATGTGGAAGTTTTAAATTACAATAGCAACTATTATTACTATTATTATTATTTTTTATTTCATTTTTGCCATAAATAAAAATAAATTTTATTTTAACAATTATTTTTATTTATCATGATGAATATATAACATTATAAATGTTCTCAAATGCGACAGAATTTTGTACTTTTTCATTGTTTGTGTTCTATCTTTTTTTAAATATTTATTATTCAATTATGACATCATGAGTTTCTTTGAAAAGTTGGATCATTGACTCACCATCTAGATAAGAAAATAGCTTTACTTTTGGATTTTCTATAAATTATATATCATCTACATTATATAAATTTTTTTTACTTAACATACTTAATTTTTGTTTGACATAATTAATATATAATTTTTTATATATTCTTTTGATTACTTATACTTTTTTTATTTTTTAAAGATCTATTATTTAACTATTATATCATTGATTAATGCATTTGACCCAAACCACTAACCCACAACTCAAAAAGGAAAATAATTTGATTTCTAGGTTGACACTAAATTTTTTATTACATTTCTATCATTGATAATGAATGTATAATATTAGAGATGTGCCCAATATTTATTTTTATGAATATATAACATTGGATATGTGTGCCCAAATATTTTCTATTTTTGTTATTATTTATATTTTATAATTTTAAAAATTTTATTATTTGACTATGACATCATTTCATTTATACGTTGATTTTAACTTTGGCATTCCATTTTCATCATTAATAAAATTTCTTTTTACATTTCATACGTATTTTTATTTGGTACAATGAATATGCAATATTAGAGATATGTCCAATTCTTTTTATTCTTTTATTCTTTTTATTTTTTGTATTATATATTTTAATTTTTTATTATTTAATTATGACATCATTTATTAACCCATTTGACCCAAAATGGATGAATTGCTTACCCACCATTGTGAGGGAAGAAAATAGTTTTTTTTTTCAAAATATTTATTTTTATAAAATTAAAATTAATTTTTTGGATAAAACATTTCTTATCCATTAATAGTTTATTTCTAATTGGTTTTAAATTTAACATTTCATTTCCATCATTAATAAAAACATTTCTTATTTATCATAATTACTATTATTTAATATGTCAAATATATTATGTTAAAAATGTTCCCAATTTTTTAATTTCTATATTTTTTGCATTTTATATATTTTTGAATTTTATTATTTAATTGTGACAACATGGATTGACCTATTTGACACGAAATGGTTTAATTTCTTACCACTGCCTAGATGAAAACACTATTTATTTGGGTAGATTTTAAAAATATGTTTTTATGTTATTGGAATTATTAATTTATTATGTATAGATTTAACTAATAGAATTTAATGATGAGAAGAAATAAAAATGCCTTAAATATATGATTCAATGAAGGTGAATGCAAATTAATACCTTAAGTGTTGGATTTAATGAGAATAAATTGAATGCATTGAATATCTTATAATTGTATATTTTCTACTGGTTTTAATATTAATAATTGATTACCCTTTTGCCCTCATTTTTATCAATAAATTTAAATATGAAAAGGTAAATTTTGTCGTGAAAAAATTTCAGAAATATTACTAAGGCTATTCGTGCTTTTTAAAGTAGTATAGATATATTTCTTCTCTTTCCTCATTAAGTCTACATAAAATTAAAATGAAAATAAACTATTTTGTGCACTCACAACCAGAGAACATAACAATGTAAACCATTAACTCACTAAAAACAGAGACAGTGAACTTCTTTTCTTTTTTTTACTCCTAAACAGATCAAATGAACTTACTAATCACAAAAGATATATAGTAACATTAGAACCCTATAAACAAATAAACAATAACCATGAATGAAAGATTATGGTAGAAAGATTCTTAATCTTAGTTCAGAATACGCAAGGATGTTAAAAACTAAAAACATCGTGAAAACGAAAAACATTGAAAAGAAATGAAACAAATGATAACTATCTTATAGCAGCTTACAAATGGGTTGTTGATGAGGCAGGCATGTACAAATGTTGGTAATATAACAGAAAAGAAGCTCAAGCTTCATGTGTACAGAACAGAAGGAGAAGAGAGACCAGTCTGGAATGAGACATGCTAATGTTGATCGCCAATGTGTTCCGGAGTTGTTTTGGATTTTTCTCACAAATCCACTCATTAAATTAGATGCCACAATTAATTTTAAAAAGGGTACATTTTTTAAACTACCCTTATGGTTTAGTTAATTGACTAAGTGTATCCTGCTGTTTGAAAATTGACTGATGCTATCATTACTATTTCTGATAATTGACTAGCTCTACCCTTACGGTTTGCATTCGTTAAATTTGTATACACGTGACACACACACAAATATATATATATATAAATCTTATTTACCTTTACTGTCTTCTTCCTTTCAACAGTAAACCGAACTGGTTTGGTCCTTAAGGAACCCAGATCTGAGTAAGGTCCTTAAGGCATGGTTCTCGCTTAGGATTGACCAACCCTCACCGAGCCCAATCTGCGCCTCATGCTTTGGTTCTTCTTATCTTCATTAGTGATACTATTATGGCTTAAAGAAGCACCGGCTGTAGAAGTAACATCCTTGGCGAAGCCTAGGTACCAAGACAAATGTGGGGATGTCAGTATTCCCTTCCCCTTCGGCATTGGAAACCCATGCTCCAAAAGCAAACAGTTTTCGATAACTTGCAATCGATCTTCTACCCACCCCAAACCCTTCCTAAGCTTAAGCACTGGTCGCTTCGAAGCTCTGAACATATCGATGAATGGAGAACTGCGTATCAACGTCCCAACATTCTCGAGCCCCAACGAGACAGAAGTCCATGGACGCATCAGTTTAGAAGGAAGCCCATTTTTATTCTTACAAAGTGGCAATGTCTTCATGGCAGCCGGGTGCAACAACCGTGCTTTCGTCCATAACCATCAAGACAACAACACAGTAGGTTGCATCTCGACTTGTTCAGGCAGAGACATCGACGAAAAGGGTTATTGCAGCATCAACTGTTGCCATACCCCGATTCCATGGTCGCTGCAGATCATAGATGTGACAATTTTACCCGATTCCATTTTGAAAAATCAGAAGAAAGAGGATAATGATAGGGAGATATTCTAGTAAGGAACCCATATCTGACTATCTCTCAAGGAACCCATATCTGAGATATGAGAGATACTCGAATCTGAGATCCGGTCATCATCCGCCGTTCTGGCAGTTCCTGTGGTTCTAGTAGTTCTGACGAAGAAAATGAGAGGAGGGAGAGATCCGAGTAACCTATAGTAGAGGGTAAAATAGTATTTTCACATCTCCATTGACACACGTTAATGACAAAGAAGGATTAATCAATTGTTAGAAGCGTCAATCAATTTTCAAATAATAGGGGATTAGGGGTACATTTAGTCAATTAGCTAAACCATAACACTTTAATAGAATCTCTCTCTCCTTCAAAGGGAGGATGATTCTTGGGTCCACACTGAAGAAGAGATTGATTGAGAAGTCACTCTTTACGTTATAAAGGTATTTACTTCTTTAGCAAGCAATCCAAGAACTTGGGATCATGTTAATATGTAGGGGTGAGCATTCGGTTAAAAACCGAATTGAATAAATCGAAATTTTAAAAACCGAACTTTTCAGTTAAAACTAAATTTGAATAATATATACTCTATTATATATATTATGAAATCAATTTTCAGTATATTATATATTAATATATAAATATATAATATATTATATATCATATATAATAATAAAAAGTTTGACTAATTTAGTTAATCGAAATTATAATTCTAAAAATTGAAACCGAAAACTAATTTAACAAAAAACTAAAAAAAAACGAACCAAAAAAATCAAAATCGAAAATTTTGATTCAGTTTTTCGGTTTTAGCCAAATAGTGCTCACTTCTATTAATATGTCACGCCAACTACCTATCCCTCTTTTATCAAAGCTTTTAAGGTGGGTTCAAACGTTATGAAAGTTGTTCAACACGCCTTCACTCATTGATCCGGATTATTTTTCTCTTGTTATCCAAAATTATCCGTCAATGTATCCTCCTTAGGGTGTGTTTGTTTGCAATGTAAATATAGACTGAGGTAATTAAACACTCCAGTCCGTATTTGCTCACATTTGGATAGAGTGTAGTTTTATGTGAAAATCTATGCTTACATTGATAATCACACTTTTCCCTATACAACGATTAACAATTTTAAACCAATCAGTGTTGAACTCTATCAATGTACTTTTACATTGATAAATATTTACATCATTTAAACACAACCTTTTGGAATGAAATCTTTTTTTATACAAAAAAGGAAAAAAAAATCCATGCAACATAGATGGTCTTACAAATGTTTTATAGAATTTTCCTTTTTAGCAAAATTGTATTCATCTATCACATAAAATTTTAGATGTCCCCCTACATTTTGCCCATTTTATTTTAATTCTTTGGTTTAGATTCTCCACAATCTCTTTTTTATCATGAACTAGTAAATGTGCACATGTGTTGCACATGCCAATTTAATAATAATAACATCATGCCCAAACTTTTTTAGACAGTTTTTTATATTTTTTGTACTTTATATTTAATTATAACATCATAGGTTGGCCCGTGTGGCTTGGATGTTCAATAATCCCTTACCACCCTTCTATTGGATGTTCAATAGAAGGGTGGTTTATTTGCTATTCAATTTCAATTTTTATATTATGCTTTGATAATTAATATGCTTATTACAATGGATATATGATATTAGAGACACACCCAAAATTGTATAATTTCTTGTGTTTACATTTATTTTAGAAACATTGATATTTCATAATGACATCATGGATTGGTTGACCTATTTGATTGAGATAGTTGAACCAATGACCCACCTCTTGAATGAGGAAACAAGTTTGCTTCCTTGTTAATTTTAAATTTTGTGATTTCCATCATTAATAAATATAATTCTTGCTCATCATGCTTACTTTTTCTTCAATATAATGAATATATAATATTAGTGTTTTCTAATTTTTATAATATATATTTTAATTTTTTATATTCTATCTATTTTTGTATTTTTATTTAATTATGACATCATGGATTAACTTATCACCAATGTGTGATCTAACTCATCTATATTTTTCACATACTTATTTTTGTTTTGATATGACCAATATATAACATTAAAGATGTACTATTTTTTAACAAAGTTTCCTTATTTTCTATGTTTTGTATTTTATCTATTTTTTAAGTTTTTATTGTTTAATTTTGGTGTCATGGGTTGGTCCATTTGACCAAAAATTGTTGAACTTCTTACACCACCTATTTTGTTTATGGATTCATTTTAATAATATAAATTTTCATACCATTAAAATTATTATGTATAGATTTAATTAATGAGATTTAGTGGTAAGAGACATAAGTGTCTTAAATATAGGATTCAATAAGGGAGAATGAGAGTTAATATCTTGAATGTGTGACTTAATGAAAGGAAATTGAATAAATTTAACAATAGTACTAAAATTACATTTTATGTAAGGGCTACATTTTAAAAATAAGGGTATTTAGTTAAGAAAATTTCTAAAAACTTAACACTCTACTGGTACTTTTTATAGTAGTGTATAAAATGGCATCACACATATTTATATTTATAATATAAATATAAATTAACATATATATTTTATACATATACTTTTTTATCATATAATATAATTTATTTTATAAGAAAAATCAATGATGCCAAAAAGACATAGTAACGAAAGAACTTTGACCAATCAAAGCCCACCTCTTAATTTTGATAAATATCACCTGGTTGGTCACAAGTTTTTTCAGATATCATGTCTTTTCGATAGCATAATCAAGCCCGATTTTATTTATATTAAACATAATGTATTTAAATCAGCCCACTTCACCCATGATCAGCTCATATAAATTTACAAAACAGCATTCACAACAAAAGCCCATCCATGATCCTAGTCCAATAGATGGTATCATCATGAAAATTAGTTGGGATCTCTTGCCTGCCAACAAATACACTCCAAACACCCTACCAACATAATTGGACAGGGACAGGAGATCCCAACTCCATGAAAACATCATGAGTGTTGCTTGTATTGTAACTAAGGGTACAAATGGATTAAATCATGATTTGGTTTGATCTGAAATCTTGTCTTATTTTGTTGGATTGAAATACCACTCGAATTTTCAAATTAGATTGGATTGAATTTGGATCACCCCTTATTCGATTTCAAAGAATTTGATTTTATCACACACATACACACATAAATATATATTATTTTTTTTTATTTTTATTTATATAAATTGGTAAATTCTCGATTAGTACCTTGTATTTTGTGTCTAGTGCCACTTTAGTCCCCAAACTTTAAAATACAACAATTCAACACCTAGACTTTTAAAACATGACAATCTAGTACTTGTCATTAAGTGACATTTGAAAATGACACAAATACTCTTTGAATGTTATTTAATCTTCTTTATCAACCATCTAAAGTTGATAAAAAAATTAACAATCCCAAATCCTTGCTTCTTCCATTCAAGAAAGTTCGGGTTACGTTCGAGTGGGTATTCTGTTTGACTCCAACTTTATTAAATAGAAAAGATAAAGATTTGACACTATTAATTTATTTTTGTCAATATTTAAATAGTTGACAAAAAAAATTAGATGACACTTAAGAATATTTATATCTTTTTAAAATATCATTTAAGGGCTGATTAACAGCTAATTAACGACAGGTAGTGATTATCACGTTTTAAAGTTCGAAGACGAAAGTGATACTAGACCAAATTTGGGTACTAAAGGGAGTTTTCTCTTATATTTTTTATAATTTATTAAAAATGGAAAATTAAATGAAAATAAATCAGATTCAGATATCCGACATCCTTAACGGATTCGGATTCGAAAAATGTTTATGAGATTCAATGGGATTTTTAGATGGGGGGTTTATGATTTTATATTATCTGATCGGATCGACCCGATCCGTTTGCAGCCCTTAATGACATGGCCACCTGTTGACATATGGATTGGTGCTGCACAGCTCAACTGATGTGAAGATCAGCGCGAACCAGACGTCTTCTCTTGCGCCGCCCGCATCGCTTCAATTCAAAGTAGAGCTTCCCGTCCCGTCGGTGCCATTTGATTTGAGGAAAGGGGAAGAAAACAAATATAGGAAGAGGAGGAGATCAATCCTCACCGTAAGAGGAAGATAACTCCGGTCTTATCGTCGGATCCAAGCCAGAAAAACAGGAAGAAAACCAAAATGGCTTCAAATCAGGTGAGGGCCTCACACATCCTCATTAAGCACCAAGGCTCCAGAAGGAAGGCTTCATGGAAGGATCCAGAAGGCGACGTTATCAGGAAAACCACAAGAGATAGTGCTGTCTCTCAGCTTAAATCCCTCAGGGAGGACATCATCACCGGCAAAGCCAAGTTCGAGGACGTCGCTTCTCGTTATTCGGATTGCAGCTCTGCCAAACGCGGCGGCGATCTAGGTCTTTTTCTTTTCCTTTTCATTCTTACTCTGATTTTTGGATCATGAGTTAGGGTTTCTTCTAAGTGGCTTGGACTTTGCTTGATTACTTTTTCTTCCCTCTGGAGTGGTGAAGCTCGCATATTTATTTTCTGTTTTTATTCTTGCTTCTGGAATGATCACCGTAGCTGAATTTAACTGTTTGATTAGAGAGGTGGGGTTTTTGATTGATGCTTTGATGGTCAGATGTTTCCTTTTCCTATCTTCTGAGTGACTCATGCTTGTTGAAGATTAATCTGTTTATACTTTGAAATGGAAATCGAGGGTTTGGTAATTGTTGATTGGAATGTATTCTTTTCTCTGTGTTGTTCATTGAAGGCGATTTAAGTGGTTGTTTTGTTCGGAGTGTAGTCGTAGGAGGTCGGTTTTCTTAAATGTGAAACGTATAAAGGAGGGTTTTAATTGTATGGAGAAATTCATGTAGGTTCTTCTCTAGTGACAAAATGTTTCTAATTTATTGCTTATGCATCTAAAGGATGGTTTTAATTGTATGAAAATTAGAATTTTCATATCTTTCATGGAATTAGAGCAGGTTGGGAAAAATGGAGGGGTGCATCTTGACTTCTGTGTCATAGGAGAATACCACTTGGATTAAAGGGAAAATTCTATAGAACAGTTGTAAGGCCAGTAATATTGTATGGAGGAGTGTTAGGGGGTCAAGAAACAACATGTTCAGAAATGAGTGTGGCAGAAATGCGAATGATAAGATGGATGAGTGGAAAACTAGAAGGGTAGGATAGGATCAGGAATGAAGGCCATCCATAGAAACCTAGGAGTAGCTCCGATAGTGATCAAGTAAGATGAGAGAGAATAGACTAAGATGGTTTGGTCATGCGCATAGAAGGCCACCAACAACTCCGGTTAGAAGAAGCGATTTGTTACAAGTGGAAGGGGCAAGAAGAGCTTGGGGTATACCAAAAAGGACATGGGTAGAAGCAGTAACAAAGGATTTAAGTACTAATAATTTAAAAGTGGATATGACCTTAAATAGAATGGATTGGCAAAACAGGATCTATGTAGCTGACCCCATATAGTTGGGATGATGATGATATCTTTCATAGAAATGAATTTGTCTACCAGTGGTTGAACTTGCACTCTATCATTCTTCTTTCCCATGGAATTTTATTATTTCATTTCAGTTGGAATTAGCTATTTAATTGTGCTCTTTCTCAAAATGTCATGCCACGTTCAGTACTTGAGTTTTAAATCTAATGATTGACATCCATCTGTACTACATAAAGCTGCTATTTACTACATAAAGCAAGTATTTTTTGGATAATGGTGGCTCAGATTTTGCTGGCAATATTTTCTGAAGTGATCATTGTTCATATTTGTTGTCCCTCCAACATATGACATTCCTAATACATTCTGATAAAAATATTTCTTGTCAGTCTCCTTTCCATCTGATTGTGTTGAACTGCAGTCAGTGCCCTCATGTGTTGAGTACATCTCTCCTCCTAATGTATCATAAAATTAGGTTCAATTAAGCCTTTTGTTGACTGCATTTTATGTAGTTTTCCTTCATTTGAACTAGGCATGTGAGGATATGGTGTTACAGACTTAGATATATTTTCTGTCATTTGGGTGTACATTTTGGTAATTGGTAATGTTCTGAGTGCTACTTCTGCTGTTGCTTTGACAAAATGCTTATATGACTATTTCTTGTGAACTGTGTCTACTTTTGAACAAACCTTGTTTTAGTAAGTAAAGGGTGAGAGTTCATACCATAGTTTTGAAAACCGGACCGGACCGGATGATCGAACCGTTTGGCTGGGAATAGGTCAGGTCACCAGTTCCGTTTGGCCTTGAACCATTATTTTGCTAAAAACCATTGAAATGGTCAGAGAACCCCTGACCCAGGTGGTTGAACCGCTAAACCGTTCGACCTGGTCAGCAGTTCATGGTGTACTAAAATATTTATTTTTTTATTTCAAAGATCATTAGCAGAGAAAAAAAGTGATGTAAAGATGGGGGAGGGACTAAGATGATATCACTAAGATGAGAGAGAGAGGGAGAGCAGAAATGGTCGGGAAAAATTTGCCGCTGCTTTCTGTCGCCACCAGCCCACCACTGCTGCTGCCGCCGCCGGTGAACATCATCGGTGAGTATCTCTTCCTCCTCCTCCTTTTTCTTCCTTCCTTTCTTCTTTCTTTTCTTTCCTGTCCCAGCTGACAGCAACTCCCACTTCTTTCCTGTCCCATACATACATATCATCTTTTTTATACCCTAATAGGGCAAATAGATTAAACTGCCTGAACCGTTCGACCCTCGCTGACCCGGAAACCAGTGGTCAAAGCGGTTCCGTTTCTGGATTGATTTTTAAAACCTTGGTTCATACTTAAAATTCCCTCTGGTTCATTGGTATTGGGGATCTGTGTTACAGAATACAATCATGAACATCACTAGTTGGGGATTTTTTATTTTTATGTCTAATCAGGTGAATCTGTTTTGGTAAAAAACCTTGTTTTAGGTCAATTAAGTTGGAAATTTTTGTAGTCATTCCTTGGTAAGAAGTTAATTGTAAAGAACTCTCTGAATTGGCTATCTGTGCCATACAGAAATATATTTTCTACCAAAGAAAAGAACAAAAGAAATTTTCATTGAATCCAAGTTCTGAAAGCTGGATTGACTTGACCTATAGATTGAGATGCAGAGTTACTCTGTTGAGCCATTGGCAACCCCAGTTTACTGCCTTGCGCCTTTTTTGTTGGCACCTTTTCCTCTTTCTTTCCATTTATTTGAATTGCATGGACTCCATATGATGAGGATGTCTTGTTTTCTAGAATTTCATCTGAACCCAAGTTGACACAGTGATATTAAAGGAAAAAGCTTAATTTTTTGGGTATTGTTGTGATATATAGAATAGAGTCTTACTGATCTAGGCTGCATTTGGGAGTGCTTGTTGGCCTGAACGGGCTTTTGAAAAAGCCACTTTTTGAAACATGCTTTTTTAATGCAAGAGCCCTTTTTGTGCTTTTTCACCAAACAGATTTTTGATGGGCTTTTGGAGGAGAGAAATGCTAGACTATTTGACAACAAAGAACTAAAAGCAGAAATCCTCATTGAGTTAATTGAGGTTAAGGTTGCTCATTTGGTAATGATATCTGATGAATTTCACGGCATATGCATGGACAACATTCTTAGAGGATGATGGCATGTAATAGCTAATTTTGTTGCTGATAGGCCACAGAGAGTAATCACTTGGCACCCTCCTGAAGCTGGTAGTCTTGAATTAAATTTTGATGGATGTTCTCTGGGTAACCCAGGTGAATCAGGTGTGGGAGGAGTGGTAAGAGACCAAGGTGGGAACATAGCCCTAAACTTTTCAGGTGGGATTTGTTTTTGCAACGCTCTAACAGCAGAACTGAAGGCTCTAGTTCAAGGCCATAAACTGTTAAACTACACAGAATTGGAGGGATGTGCTAACAGATCTTTGGTTTGGGATGCCTTCTTTCTGGGAACTGCTCGTTCGGGTGGATTCCCAAATGTGCCAATTCCCTAGCTGACACTCTGACAGCTTGGCCAGAGCAGGTGTTTCAGACAAAGGTATGATTGGGGGATTCTAGGTCCAGGGGCCTTATTGTAACAGGGTTGCTTTTGCTAGGCTGTGTTTCTGTATGATCAGCTTTTTTCTGTTTGTCCCTGATGCCTATTTTAGCAGTTCAGGTTTTGTTTCTCATTATTAATAAAGTTATGTTAATTTTCATTAAAAAACAGCGATATTGACATGCTTGGTTGTATGGAATTGTCCATTTACTTATTTGAGTTTAGACTTTAGAATGTAGAAATGCTTAGGCTAACCCAGTGTGGCTGGGACAAGGCTTTGTTGAGTTGCGTCAAAAATGTAGAAATGGTCACTAATTCACCAGGGGATAATATCCCTTTACTTTTTTGTGTATTGCGCATACATATCTCAACTTTTTAGTTTGTTAGTATTCCTCCTTCATTGGGATCATATATTTGTCTTTGTTTGAAATGCTTGAAATGCAAAGTCGCACTTGGAGCTATATACACGGTACACAGACCCAATCTTGACCTCTTTAATGGGACAAATGCTTGATATCTTGCCAAATCTTTGGAGATCACTGTCTCCGATGGTGCTAAAATCAATAACCCACTCAGTGTAGTTGTGCCATTCTTGGTTTTTTATCTGCCTGGACCGTAGGTATATGCTATTACACTAGCGTGAATTGGCCCTCATCCAAAATCTGTCGCAATGATTCTTGCAGGTCCTTTTTCCAAGGGTCAGATGCAAAAGGCTTTTGAAGAAGCAACATATGCTCTTAAAGTAGGCGAGATTAGTGACATTGTTGATACTGACAGCGGCGTCCATGTCATCATGAGAACTGGTTGATTTATCAAGAAGTACTGGATGGCTACATGGTTCAGTGTGCATTCCGCAAACACAGACATCTTCAATTACTGTTGGCTCGTTCTCATCATCTGGAACAATTGAATTGAGACATTGATCCATTCCATTGTCACGTTTGTAACCATTTTAATTTTGTCAAATTGGATTCACTCATAAAATGTCAGAACTGTATTCTTGAACAAGACAAATTCGAAACAGCAGTAGCTGTGACTGTCTCGTCTATAAGTTATTTGGAGTGGATTTCTTTCAGTATATGATATTGTTGGATTCGCATGGAGAAAGCATTCATCCATGACGATAAAATATATGTTGGTTACGAACCGGACATGATTGGACCATGCCCATCAGTCTCTAGGCAAATACACAGTCAAGTTGCGACTGATACAGATGACAGGTTACCAAAATCCTCGATAGGGTCTTCAGACTGAGTTGACAGCCCGAAACGGTGACAAGTCACTGACACCTCATTTGGGTTTTTGTTATTGTCAATGTTGCATTTCTTTCTACACCTCCTACAGTCAACGGCTTTAAGCTAAGACTCCTCCTGCCCCCGAAACCTCAAGATATGAATCCATAGCTTCCCAGGTGCCCAGCTCTTTCTGATTCCTTTGATGCCAATGGATATAGCTTTTCTTTGTACAAGAAAAAACACGATATTGCTTTTCTGTAGATATTCACAAGCATGTAGAAGTGAATGAAGAAAAGAATATTCGGTTATAGTGCACCCTTCTGGATGCTTTTAAGCTTTTAATACAGGGCGAAGGCTTTTAAAACTGTAGCGGACAAGGGGGATTGTTTCCGGCCTTGGGAGTTGAATGGTCTGATTGTCTGGTGAGGCCTTGAATGGTCTGACTGTCTGGAATGGATGGTCCGTTTTGATACTAAAAATCATTGTTCGGGACCTTTGGATCAACGGTTTGATGATTTGGCTGTCTGAGTCAACGGTTTACCAATCAAATCAATGGTTTTTGACAAAAAGAAAAGGTTTTAAAGCAAAATGTAACTGTTCAGTTGACAATGAATGCATCAACCGGCTTTTGTTACCAGCCGGCAGCCGGTCCGGTTGTGAAAATATCATAACAATGAGTGTGCATCAACAAGCTTTCTAACGAACAAATTTCTACTGTTTTCTGACTTCACTATAACTAATGAGTTGGTTTGTTTGAAAACACTAGACAAGTATATAAAGAAGTCAATCAAATGTTTTAGTCAGTCCTTACGATCTCTTTCTGATGATAATCCGTATACCTTCTTGGTTCATTCTCTGTCTTAACTGATCACGACATTTTCTTGAGCAAACAGCAAATTCATTTGAGACATTGACTTCTCTTACCGTGTTCTCGTAGTAAATTTGATCCGACGAATACTTTATAAACTTTGTCTAGCGTTTACTTAGTTTTCCTGGTAACATTTGAATTGACCTCTTTTTTAGGTTGCATTTGGTTGCACCTAAAACAAATGGTCTTTTGAAAAGAAACTATATTCCTAATTTTCCCGATGTTTGACTAGAAAAACAATCCTCAATAAATTTGCCAAAAAAAAAAATCCTCAATAGGAAAAATATAAATTAGGGTTGCAAGATATTAATCAAGAGGACCAACACTATTCAGAGAATGAATTATGAAAAATTAGGAAAATTATTTTCTCACAATTAATACTCAAATTTAGAACATGCTTATTCTCCATAGCCGTTTTACATGCAACCAAACACCATAAAATAGTACTTTCTTGGAAAACATTCCTTTGTTTGAGAACAACCAAATGAAGCCACAACCAATGAAAAATAAAATCTTATATATTTTCTCTTATTTCAATGTTGCTTCACTGAATCACCATGGTTATCAATAAATCCAATACACGAGGCATCTGCATTCTTCAATGCCTGAATTTTTCTTTCCAGTGCTTATTAGTCATCTGGGTCCCTCTTGTTCAACTTTTCTTTCAAATTTTCGATTTGAGTTCTTTACATACTAGGTGCTTTTTTTTTCTGATAGATTATTGGGTGCTGTATTAATTTGGATATCTGAATCAACGTCCCACTGAGCTATTTTGCACAATGTTGTGACTTGCGAGTCGTAACAAGTGTAAAAGCTAGCATTTCTTCGATGCTGAATTTCTAACCTGATAAAATTGATAAAAAAGACAATCGACTATTTTTCACCTACTCGCCCATGATTATTGAGGGATGATTGCATGAACTTGTGGGTCTGTAACTTTGGAAGAGAAGCTCTGAGACACGTCTGAAGACACTGTCTTTAAAACGTTATTTGTCCCCACTCAGTTTCATTGAGTTTGTTGTTGGGTTAACGCAAATCCGTTCTCAGGATACAATAGAAACTTGGGCGAGAATCTGCAACCAATAAAGTTGAAGAATTTCTAAAGAAACCTTCTGTGAGACTGTAACAGATCGGACTGAGAGAGAGAGAAAGTGGATTTTGAAAATGTGTGTTTTTGAAATCTGATTCATGCTCCTTAAATAGTTTATGAAGAGGTATAAAGAAAAGGTAGGTGCTGGTTCAAAGAAGGCACCTTGAACAGTCACAATTTCAACGGTCAGCATCGCACCAAAACCAAAGCCGCCCTTCACGAGCCACACGGGTGCGAGCAAAGTGCACCTCATTGCATGGTATCAAACCCCCATACTATCCTCTACTATTTCTAAGGAGCGTAACTCCTATTAAAATTCTAAAAACAAAGCTTATAATTTTTCAATGTGGGACAAGTTCAAAACTGGATTTTGTAAGAGAAAAGCTAATGTGCAAGTGCAATTTCTCATGTAATTGACCAATCAGACCCATTGGATTTAATCTCTTATGAGACTAAAATCCAACACTTTTGGGCTCCAAAACAAGTTGCAAAGTAGATCAGGAAAGCTCTTAAATGACCCCGCTTAACAGGCTAATAGAATGCTAATGCCAAGCAGCTAGCAAGGCTGCAATTCATAGGTGCCACCTTCCATATGGATTCATGCTTGTGTACCCCATCCCCATTTGGGATGCGACTGCAGTCTGTACTCTGTACTGCATCAACAGCATTGTCAATTGTTGGAGTTCTACCATTCTATTCATGGGTAGATTCATATGTAATGCTTTTGGTCTGATGTCAGCATGCACCCTGTTTTACCCAATGTTATCCATTGTTTGTCTTCGTGACAGGAGAACTGTTCCAGTATTTGAAGCAGAGAATCAAAATATGAAAGAAAAAGCCACTCATTCAATTTATCTTTCCCAAAATTAGATGGTTAAATGGTACAATTTGCTCTCATTGTGAATGAAAATTTGTTTGTAATATCAAAAACATAGAAGTCAAGCTCATAAACATATTGACCGTATGTTATTTCTTTCGCCAGAACAGAAAACTCTAGCACAAAGCATTGATCCAATGAGTGTTGAAGATGAATAACCAACAGATAACTATTTTTCAAGGCAAAGTCACTGGATTTTCTCTTCTGCTTTCCTTGGCTGAAAGGGAGGAATGTCAACATCAATATACATGGTTTTTCAACATGCAAGCTCGTGGTTTGATATTGATGCAAAAACAGACAAAGCAAATTCACTACTTTGGAGGATCAGATTATATCCAAGTTACGTTCAAAAGAAAACATAAAAAATGTCTCTTTTTAAATCAGCATAAAAATAGTTAAAAGAAAAAAGACGGATGGGAACAACAAAGGATCACACCCATATTACATGCCAACAAAGATAACATACTAAAGTAAGTATCTAAAGCGAGACTGTTAAAATGGAAGAGTGCAAGACTAGAAAAGATAAAATGAGAAACCAGTTCATTTATGGGAGCCTTGGGATTTTGGAAATCCTCCAATATGTGCCAATATGAGGGGAAGTCAACCAAAATGTCTGTAATGCATATATAATGAAGAAGACCAACAGCATCAATAACAAGTTATGCAAGTTGAGGATTCTGAAAAGTTAGGAAACCGAAAAGGGTGTCCTTAGAAGTGTAGATTGCAGAAAGAACCGAGGACATAAAAATGAGAAAATGAAAGAAAAAAAGGTCAATACAGCTGCAATTGGGCTTAAATGATTGGAGTGAGGCTCAGTCAAGTCAAAAGTTGAGGTATATTCCATTACCCATGTTTATTCCTATTGACTGAATAATTTGCCACTTCATTCTCAGATTCTGTTCAATTTGACAGTGAAAACCAGACAAATGTTAAGAAGCACACTATTTCATTAGCCTGTAAAAGACACTACATTCCAGGTTGCGGCTCAGACTCGGGTTGAATCAGTGACTGGTGACATCATTAATTAAGTTAATAATAAATAAAAATTAATGACAATTGTAAAACATAACAAGAAAGGCAAAACAAATTGTTCATACCTTTTTTTTTTTGTTGGTTGATGCATATAATTTGATATTAAGAAATGGATAAATAAAAATGCATGAGGTACAATCATCTTTGGTTTTGCCTGTTTCAGTAATATTCCATGAGGTACAGTCAAAATGCATACTCCTAATGATTTGCAGGAGAAATTTACCAGATCTAGAAAATATATCCTTTTTTGGGTACCATGATTACTTGTTCTAACATAGTTTCTTAAGCATTGGGCTTATTTCAACATTTCTCACTGATGGATAACCCCTCTTCTACTCTCTTGTATGATTATTATTTTTTATAATTTTGTATTGTGTATGCAAAGTTTTTTTCTTAATTTCTTTATTTGATCAATTTGTTGAAATTTCAATTTAAAATGAACATTTGGCCAAATATGAAGTACAATTATGGTTAATATATCCCACAGGAAAAGAGAAGACATAATTGTCCCTCTCAAAGTCCACAAAAGCCTCCATGTAGAATCTAACACAGAAAAGGGGAGAAATACTTTTAGTTCTTATTTCTGGTTCTCATGAATTAACTTTAAGAATATTCCTACAAGTTTCAACTAACGTACCTTATTATTTACTCATTTTAGATGAGAAATTATTATTATACTAAAAAAAAACTAGTTCCACTACTAGATGGGATCATTAACTAGCTCCATTGTGTAAGGGATAAGTCTAAGGGCCATTTGCATAAAAATAACTTCCTGCATCTACAAAAAGATGGTCTACTGTCTGGTGCATTCCAACTTCTAGGAAGACTGCATGGACCTCATGAAACCCTTTCTCAACCTCACAATGACACTCTCTTCCAATATGTAATTTTGTACTTGTATTAGTACCTTCTCAAACAATTACTGCTTTAAGAAGACAGAGTACTATGATTTGGGTATTAGTAATACACTCGGTTCCAAGATAGCTATGCCAATATAAAATCAGCACTGATGTTGAATGTAGATGTAGAAGTGTCAGGCATGGCGATCCCAGACACTCAAACATGCATGCTAGCACATCAATAAATCCCTATAATGTAGGAAGGTAATTTCTTGTGTACACTTTAGTTCATAGTCAACAGGCATCAATCTATATGCAACTCCAAGAACCTTTTTGTCTTTTTGATACACAGTGAGATGCATACGGAAAATGAAGAATACCGGCCAGATCATTTGGGTAATTTCAGTAAAATTAAAATCTAGATTAGCCATCATTTTAGTTAGTATCAACTATCAAAGCCATAAAGAAGGGCTGTTACTTGTAAAATAGACAAGAAAGTGAATTTGGGATATGGTCTTTGTTATTCAGATTGAACAATAAGCATGCAAAGATAAATACCTTCACCGAACCAAGAAAAACCTCGATCAGAAAATAAACTATGAACATACAAATGTTCCCTTATCAAGCCACAAAAAGACCAACTTTTAGGCCATAAACACTATGAGGATTAGGTAAGGAAACAATAAACAAAACAGGGCGGTATGCATACAAAATTCAACAGTCAGTCATTGACTATTGAAGCAAAGGAAATAATAGGATGAGATACATAAACCAACGAACAACAGAACCAAAATCAACAGAGCTAGACTCTTTCGGCAAAATGCCTCAAACAAGGCAGCAATCAACAACCATTAGAATTCAAATAAAGAATCAGAGAAAGAAAGCAAAGTACCTTGGTGCCAGGGACACGCTAGTGGAGCTCCTCTTCGGGGACGAAGACAGGCCAGGCCGCACCAGCCTCGCAAAACATTTGTTCGGTCTCGAGGAGTTGCCCCTTCTCCAGTATCATGCATCGTCCTTATGCTCTGGCCCGAGGTGGACGTGGCATTGAAAACCTCTCCAGTACCATTCACGAATTTTACAGTTATCTGCGGTGGATGGTCGTCGGTCCGTCGCTTTACTACCAACTGACAGGCCGGCCGGTTCGACTCCTTGGCCTTCCGAACATTGCATTGAGCCAGGAACTCCATGCACGCTGCAGTTCGTGGGTCCAGCGCATTGAATTCGATCCTCACCTTCGATAATCGATAGAAACTTCAACATCCTGCCTCTTGCTTACTTATTGAATCACATGTACCTGAAACCGACCAGTTTTTTTTTTTTTTTTTTCTCTCATTAATTCCTTGTAGAAAACTTTTACCCTGCCGAAAAGTTTCTTCAAAGATGGCATTCTTAAATTGCCGGTTCGTTCTTATATCGAAATCAAAAGTTAGGCAAAAACAAAAGCTCTTTTTATGTCTCCATCAATTTTCTCCTCTATCCAATTTCAGGGATTACAAGCTCTTTTGAATCCTGAAATGGATGCAATAATCAGGAAGATCATCAGTTTTCTTAGAAGGTGCCGTTTGGCATGTACATGTGAAGATGCATGAAAAAAGTTGAAAATTTTCATTTGAAATTTTCCGAAAATAGCTGGGTTTCATGTGTTTTTTTGGAGTGATATCTTTTGGCAGTTAGATGTTTTTCCAATCATACGGGAAAAGATGAAAATGCGGACAATTGGACTTCTAAACAGTCGACAGCCTGCCTGAAAAGATGCTTCATACGGGCCAAAGGGTATTCACACAATCACATTTGACCACTCTGTTAAAAAAAGGGGTAAATTGCATATTAGTAGTTTGTAATTTGTGCCTAGTCTCATTTTAGTCCTTTAGTTTTAAAACATGTCAATTAATTTAGTATTTAAATTTTCAAAATGTTTCAGTTTAATCCAAAATGTTAATCATCATTAAATCTAAATTAGTTATATATATATATATATATATATATATATATATATATATATATATATATATATATACTTTACCCTCACTTCAGAAACTGTCATATACAAATGTACGTACATGTTTATTAATACATATAAAAGTGTAAAAATAACTTATGTCATCTAATTTTCTTTATCAAACATCTAAATGTTCAAATACAGATGAGCACCTTGTCCAACTGTATGGCCAATCGCCATCGGCTATGCCTTGTGACTCCACCCAGCTTCTTCCTTGATGGAATCGCCTCCATCGAACACATTCAACACTATGAAGCATTCTAGCCATTGGCACAAGCATCCTAGACAGGTAATCCACACAAAACTAAGATAAAAGGAAAATATTATCACTATATGTATATATAGATGAGCAAGAAAGCAACCAAGATGAAATGATCCATGCCCCTCTCCTCCGGAATATTATCACTATATGTATATATAGATGAGCAAGAAATTAAGCAATCAAGATGAAATGATCCAAATTGAAAATACAGCTCTATCAGGGGATTCCACGTTCCAAGAATTCACAGAAAATTATGAAAATCAGAAATTGAAAAAAAAAGGTGAAATGGGAAAAAAATTATCAGAATATATGATGAGTTGAAATCTTCTACCAACAAAACAGTTCCAACCCTCAACCAACTTAATTTAAGACCACACACCTCACCATAAGACTGGGATCCACCATAAAAGCGAGACCCACCATGTATGAGGTGTGCCATATATCAGTTTGAGATCATGTTGATAGAGGGTTAGAACGTGTTTTTGTTGGCAGGTGATCCGGACTCGATATACGATGGAGGAGTCTTGTATACTATCCATCTCTTTATAAATCTCTGAATTCAGAATCTCTTACGTGGTATGCCTTATGGAATGTTAGCCTTTTCAGCAGTACTGCTCCTTCCACAGAGATTCAAAATTTCCCATCAGTTTTTGGTGAGAAGTGCTAAATTGTAAAATCCTAAGGGTAAAATTTTAAACTACCCTTATGGTTTAACTAATTGACTAAGTGTACCCTTACTGTGTTTGAAAATTGACTAATGATATCCTTATTATTTCTGATAATTGACTAATACTTCCCTTACGAGTTAAGTAAAAAAACTATTTTACCCAAGGTTTTACCAGGTTAACTCAAAATTTACAACAGTAGCCGGAAAAACAAAGACGGTCTGAAAAGACCGCTCTCTCTCTCTCTCTGCAATGGACATTCTCAGGAACCTTCTCATTGGATGATGAATCGCAGTTGGCCGACAACCATTGGCATTCATTGGAGAATTCAGTCCCCACGGTCGCCGGCCTCAATTGAATGGCTGAGGCTCATCAATCAGGTGGCGAGCGGAGGGATGGAATGGAAAGACGTTGTCTGTTATGTACAAAATGCGGCTCGGTCCCCATCGTGGACTGGTCGTTGCTGAAGTCGAGCAGAAAGCTTTAAGCTTTCCTGCCCTTATCCACCTTTAGAAGCAATCCTTTCATCAGATCACCCAGCAGCTGCATTAGAACTCATGAAACACCACTTCACTAGAAACAGGAACACCACCTAGCCGGAAATTGTAGGAGCTCAAAAAACCTTGTGATTGGTGGTTTCGGTAGTGGCACCCATGGCACCCACTCAGCCGATAGCTGCTTCGTCACCTGGAGAGAGATGGAGCAATGGAATCAAATGGTTAGAAGGGTCCAAAGAGCTCAAACAACCTTGCGACTGCTGGTTTCAGTAGTGGCGCCCGCTCCTTAGCCGATAGCTGCTTTGTCGCCTAGAGCTGCCAAAGAGTTGATGAAGAGATGGATGCAGTTCCAGCTAAGAAGGCATCTAAGACAGAAGACATTATGGGCAGAAAACAATGAACAGGGTTTGAGACATTGCCGTCGCCGAAGATTCTTTATAATTGTGGAGGCCATATTAGGAAAAAAGCTACTGGGTTCAAAGTTAGGAACTTGGCAATAGTGTTAAGTGGCATGAGTTTGTAATTAAATTGTTGAATTGGGTTTAAAAATCAAAACCAAGGATGGTTTCTTTTGTTTCATCAGAATTTAGAAGTGGTGACGGCCGGTGAGATTTGGTGTAGTTTTGCCACCAAATCATTGTACACATCGTTCCAGACATGCCACTATTTCTTCACAAGCATTGTTAAGAAGAAGAGAAATTCAATTAACAAAACATCAACCCACGAGCTATCAAGTAAGAAATGACTGAAAGAAATTGCATAAACACTTACCTTTGCACAACAATGAACGACCTTCACTTTGTCAAGCTCTGCGTTCTCAGGGTGACGCCACAACATTGCCAAGACCATATTCCAGAAGAACATATTCCAGAATTCTTAACTCTGCAGACAGGGTTGGAGGAGTGACTTTCAAGGTTTTCAGGAGATCGTCGCAGCTAGTTGGAGGAGTGACTTAGCTGATAGCTGCTTTGTCGCCTGCGCTCGGTTTGAGAAAATGAACAGGACTGGGCAGTGGGTTTTGCTAGGACTGAGCGGTGGGTTTTGAGAACTCGTGATACAGTGGCGATGGTGGAACACCTCCAAGAAAATGGTGAGAAATCATCGATGACTAGGGGAAGGAGAGGAAGAAGAAGGAGAAGAGAGAAAGAGAAGAAAGAAGAAGAGGGTTTGGAGTCTTTGTTTTTCCAGGAAGAGAGAGCACTCTGAATTCTTTTCAAACTCAGACGGTGCCGGTGTCGGAGACGCTGTTCCGAACCAGTGAACCAACCTATGTGGATGCTCGTTTCAAACCTCTGGAGATGTTGACCAGTCATTCTGTCGGAGCTGTGCAGGTGCTGGTGCTGGTGCCGATGTTGGAAGTTATAATAAGGATAAATTGGATATTTTAGGAAGTTATAACAGTAGTGTGATATACATTTGAATGGTTTTTGAGGGAACATTAACAACAAAGAAAGTATTAGTCAATTGTTATAAACATTAAAGGTAGCGTTTAGTCAATTTTCAAACAATAAAGATACATTTAATCAATTTAATAAATCATAAGGATAGTTTAAGAAATTTACCCAAATCCTCTTCTAAAATTCGTGAAAATTACAAATTAAGTAAAAGAGGAGTAACCTGCTTTATCTGAACTTGTGTAGCAGCAAGCTTCATGATTGAGAATAGAGGCTTGAAGGAGATGAGAATGCCCACAAGACGAGAGAGTAGTTTCTCTTACCTACCCGGGACAGTACTCCAGCTTTCCTTCCTCGAACGCAGCCATATTTCCTCCGAAGCCCAGCATAACAGTGAAATAAATTAAGAAAAACACAGAACCCATTTGAGACCCTGGCCGACAACAGCGGGACTACGCCATTAAAGTTTGGAAAGGCAGCTCCTCAATTAAATATGAAGTTGGATAATCTTCGAATTTTCACCCGCTACAAAAATCATTTCTATCTCCCTGGTTCGTCTTATTTCGAAAGGTAATAGATATTGTTAATGGTAAAAACTAAATTAAGACTTTTTCAGAGTTTAGGTATTAGATTGTTATGTTTTAAAATTCAGATATTAATATGCAATTTATCTCAAAAAAAATATTAAAATGGCGTTTTATTGTTTAGTAGGAGGATGGGTACTCTGGAGCTACCAATGGTAGTTTCATCAAGGCTGAGCCGAAGAGACACTAGCCGAGGATGGGTACAACCACCATCTGTTCCTCACCTCTCTGCTTGCTGTTCTTCATGTTGTTCTTCCTTTGACGTATACTACTCTGGAGCTACCAATGGTAGTTTCATCAAGGCTGAGCCGAAGAGACACTAGCCGAGGATGGGTACAACCACCAACATAACCCTTGTTGCTTTCGTTGGACTTTCACTAGAGATTGAAGTGAAGGATATTTTTCGGCTTTTGACATTATGTGCTCAAAATGACTGACAAAGTGCTAAGGGATGGATTTGAGTGTATATTTCCCAAAATTTAGGGTACTAAAATGTCACACTACCCATAAAGAATAAGATACTTATCTGGCTATGCCCCTAAACAGAAATCAGTAATAGATTCGGATACTAAGGGTCCATTTGGTTTATAGTTGGAATCTGAATGACTTATTCCCCCTACCTGTTTGGTTCAGATAAGAATTGAAATCAGATTATGATTGATGATGTTTGGTTCATCAAGAGGTTGGAATCAGAAACAACCATGATTTCTAATTTTACCCCTATAAAGAGATTAAAATCTATGAAAATCCAAATCCAATACAATCCAATTAACATGTAAAGAGATAAACATATAATTTGAGATTCAATTAACATATAAAGAGATTAAGAACATGAAAAAAAAAGAAAAATGTACATATTGTTTTTGTGCGTGAAAAAAAGAAGGGGGATTTAATTACATCAATTAATAAAATAACTAGATATTGATAAATGAAAAGTTAGATTAAACACTGATACATCTCAAAATATCTTACACTTGTACATGTGGAGGGATAAATACTGATCTCAAATCCACATGGATCCAACCCTCGCCTTGCATCAAATATGCACTTGCTTTGGATAAACTCATTTATTGTTTCTATTTGGTTGAACTTGCCTCAACTCTAAAACATATAACTTCATTTTATTGCTCCCAGAGGAAGTAGGTCTTTATGCCCAAACAGAACCATAGGTAGGGGTGAGCACTATTCAGTTAAAACTGAAAAACTAAACCAAAAATTTTGGTTTGTTTTTTTTTTTTTATATTTTTTGTTAAATCATTTCATTTAATTCGGTTTTTGGTTAATTTGGTTTTCAATTTTGGTTTTTAGAATTAAAAATTCAGTCAACCGAATTAATCAAATTTTCTATATATATATATAATATAATATATTATATGCTTATATATTAATATATAATAAAATGAAAATTGATTTCATAATATATATTTTATAACATATAATATATTATATGTTATAATATATATAATAGAGTATATATTATTAAAATTTGGTTTTAACTGAAAACCAAACTGAAAATTTTGGTTTTGGTTAGTCAACCGAATTAATCAAATTTTCTATATATATATATATATATAATATAATATATTATATGCTTATATATTAATATATAATAAAATGAAAATTGATTTCATAATATATATTTTATAACATATAATATATTATATGTTATAATATATATAATAGAGTATATATTATTAAAATTTGGTTTTAACTGAAAACCAAACTGAAAATTTTGGTTTCGGTTATTTTAGTTTTTCTATAATTCAGTTTCAATTCAGTTTTTAACCAAATAAACTGAATGCTCACCCCTAACCACAGAGATTATTGTTTGTTCATTCATACTTCATTTTTCTCCTATTATTAACAAGAATATTAGTCATATAACATTTAGAGTCTCTAGTCCTGCATCTCTAAATTAAAGTTCATTCTCTTACAGCACAACAATGGCCTAGACCCCCAAAAGAGATCATCATATAGGTATAGTTCATATTTTCCTATAGGGTAAATTACATGTAAGTATCCTGTACTTTGGGGTTAGTAACAGATAAGTACCTTGAATTTTCAATTGCAACACTTGAGTACCTTGAACTCTCAAAAATAGACACTTGGGTCCATTTGTTAGTATTCCATCAATTAAACATTACATAATTTTAAAAATACCCTTCTCATGTATTTTTAAGATCATTATGTGGAATAAAATCATCACCAAAGAATGCCATCGTCGGAAAATTTGAATATGTAATTTACTGTCCATGTGAGAACGTCACCATGGGGAGACATTCAGTTACTTGAGAATGATCTCAGAAATATACAAGAAGGGTATTTGGACGTTATGTAATGTTTACCTAACAGAATATTAACGGATGGAACTAAGTGTGTATTTTTGAAAGTTTTGGGTACTCAAGTGTTGCAATTGAAAGTTCAAGTATCTATTTGTCACTATCCCCAGAGTACAGTGTACCTCCTATCTATAATTTACCCTTTCCTATATCACCTAAATATTACCAACTTCATCTAGTGGCTTTGAAATTGTATATAGTTCATTTGCTTTTACATTAGTAATTTACATCTGTTGAACCAGTTCAATAGGCAAGAACAAGAAGCCATTTCATGGCTTGCAAAATTTTGACCTTATATTGCTTTGAAAATTAGATCAAAAGCAAAAGAATTGTGTGTAGTTTTAACAACAGGGAATTCATCACTAACTTAGACTTGAAAAAAGAATTTGTTGCAAGGTCTGAACTGTCAGCCTATGTTGCCATATAGTCTGCATTAACTTACCTATTAACTACATAAAGAAGGTGGCATGGGGTTTTTGTTATACATCAATTCTGAATTAAAATCTACCAGTTAAATATTTACACATAAATGATTATCATCCACTAACTATAACATCTAATCTTGCCAGGTTGCAAGGTTTAGACTAGAATAGGAGATCTTCAATGCTCTAATAGAGAAGCTTGATTTGCATCATAATCAAGGGAGTGATTTTAGAAAATCTGGATTTGGATGCAACATAGAGAAGCTTAAGGCTTCACAAATATCCGATTAATAGTTTATTAGTTTCTAGAATTAAAAAAAAAAAGAAAGAACAGATGATACCATTTTAAACAAGAGATGAAATTCCTTACTTGTAAATTGTCTATACAATTGATACAAGATCAATGTTGTTTATCCAACATTGATCCCAAAAATTCTTCAACCAGTGCAATCAGATGGATAAGAAGTATTTGTAGGAGCAATGGAGGCTTTTCATTATGAAATCAATGGAATTTTGGCCTCCTTGTCATTCTTGGGTCAAATTGGATTCCTTAAAGATGAATTTAACTGCCAACTAGAAAGTGACCGCCTAACACCCAACCTCCTCGCCTCCGCCTTTAACTTTTTAAAACCTTGACCAAACTATATCATGGTACATCTCCTAAAATTTTATTCAAATATTATTTGCATTTTTTATACTGAACATTGTTATAGAGTAGAAACTCTTTTACAGTCATGTTTGGGAGTGTTTATGTTAAAAATAAGTGCTTAAAAATAAGTGGTTATTCACATTAGCACTTATTTGCATTTGGCACCTAACTTTTTCAAGTGCTTATATTAAAAAATAAGCATTTGTTTCACATTGGGTGTTTAGTAGTCTTTTTCTCCAATAAGCACTTAAATAAGCATTTGTGACTATTTTATCCTTCATTTTCTTCCAAATTTTATGAAAACACTTTTATAAAAGTACTTTTTTATGAAAGAACTTTTATAAAAGCACTTTTTTATGAAAGAACTTTTATAAAAGCACTTTTATAAAATTACTTTTACGAAAGTACCTTTATAAAAGTACTTATGTAAAAGCACTTTTGCGAAAGTACTTTTATGAAAGCACTTTTACGATAACACTTTTATAAAAGCAATTTTATAAAAGTTCTTTTACGAAAACACTTTTACAAAAGTGCTTTCATAAAAGTACTTTTATAAAAGTGCTTACAGAAGTAATTTTATAGAAGTACATTTACAAAAGCATTTTTATGAAAATAATTTTATAAAATTCAACTAGGGATAATTTTATAAGTGGTATTTTAAAATTCAACTAGGGATAATTTTGAAACAAAAAAAAAAAAAATTGAATAAGTGCTTATTGTATAAGCACTTAATAAATCTAGAAATTTGAGCTTAAAAAATAAGCCACTATTTTTAAAATAAGCACTTATTTCGGGCTTTTTTTCCCTAAAACCAATAAGTGCTTAATGGTGTGGTCCTAGCCCAAATAAGCACTTATTTTTAAGCACTCCCAAATATGGCCTATGTATGAGTTGGCCAAGATTAGCAGTAACTTTATTTTTTCAATCCTTTCTTTCATACATAGGATGTCTATAGCCAAACTCAAGATCTACGTACAAATACACATCCATAGGACACTACATCCATGCACCAAGAACATCTCCCTATGAATGATAACTTAGGGGTCGTTTGACAAGTCTTTTTGGGAAGATCTTCTAGTAGCTTTGACAATCAAAAGATGCATTGAGCTTTTGCATTAAGATATGAGCAGCCTGAAGTTCGTTTGGTTAAGGCATGCCTTTCCATGCATCTTTTTGTCTGAAGGCAAATAGAAAAAAATGCAAAAACTCCATTTGGAGTATCCCAAAAATCACCCGTTTTAGGCTTCTTGCGTCTGTTTGGCGCATCAGCCTTTTGTGGCTAAACTTACCGCAAACCAAACGAAAAAAGACCGAATTGTAGTCTGCTGAGCTTGTAAACAGCCGACAGACTTCACAGAAAGACACACCAAACGGAGCCTTAGATATTCAAATGTTCTTCTATAGTGTCTTGTGAATAGGCTTATGGGTGCCAGATCCAGACTCACCAAACTAGCTGGTTCAGCTGCTTTGAAATGCTCCTCATAAGCTTTTCAAAGAAGTTGAAGTGGACAGGCCTTTAAACGACTGACAGCCAATTTGGGCTGCCTGGATGTTTCAATAAACATAGCTTGTAGGCTGTCCCAAGGATCAAAATATCAACTCGTGTATGGACTTTGTGTATCAGTGTATTGATACAAGCCGATAATCAGCTTTTATTTATTTATGGTATTAACAAACTATAAGGGCCCCGCAACCTCACCAAATTTTCAAAGCTCCCATACCCCTTTTGTATTGGCATTTTGATACGTCTCTATGGTGACTTTTGATCCTTAGGCTGTCCACGAAAAGTCCACCTCAAAAAGCCAATAGCCATTGTACTTCAGCCCTCTGAAACGGGGCTTTAGTCAATTCAGCATGGGCTCTCAGCTAAGAAATTTGGAGAGAATATCGGGTGGTACCTCGTCCAAGTTCGTCATAATTCACCATTGTCCAAGAAAGTCTTTTAAGTGCTGCGGCCACGGTAGGCAGCAACTCTTTTCCTTTGTATGAATCTGTCGGAGCAGCATCATTAGTTCATTACTTGAGACCATGGTCCATCCAACATCTTGGGCCGCCTGAGACTCCGAGACAAGAGCATTAAATTCAAGTCTGTGAACATCCAACATCTCGATGCTTCCAGAAGGCCAGAGCTCTTGTTTCATTACCGTCTCCATTAATGAAGAGAGAACCATATCATGAGAAATACAAGCAAGAAAAAACTCCCAATAGAGGCTGATATTATTAGGAATGCACCTTGGGTGAGACTAATCGGAGGCTGACCTGACCCAACCCAAATGTTTTGCATGGATTGGGCCTAAGTTTTCGGGTTGTGGACTAGGCCTGGGTTAGAAACTTGGGCCTGACATAAACTTGGATTGGATTTGATTTGAGATCAATAACCCAAGCCTGTCCAAACAAATTCATATTATATTTCAGGCCCACCCAACCTACCCAAAGACTGACCAAAACTGGCCTTACCCAACCTGTTAAACTTGGATTGGGCCAGCCTTGTCGTGCCTGAGGTTTGCACCTTTAGAGTTGGGCTTGAGTGCCTTCAACCCAACCTGACCTATCCGAGTTGCACCCCTGGCTGACATTGCAACCGAGGAAAAACCAGTGAAAGAAGGATGGATTCTATTTACTGAGAAATGAATGTTTAAAGTAAGATGCCCTGGTATCGTTAAAATTCCTCTGGAAATAATTACATGCAGCAACTCTCAACGGCACTCATTACGACCTTCCTGTTATTTCCCTGTCCAATTTCATTCTTTTGGCACTTTGTGTCTCCTGCACGCTGCTGGTTCTTTGCTGAAGCGAGGAATCATGCTGATAAGCACAATTGGCCCCGTGCCGACATCCCCTTGAGCTGTTGAAGTAGATACATGGTTTTGGGATCTTGGGTTTTGATTCCCTTGGTTTTGTGCTCTGTATTGGTTCTTGGTTTGCACCCAAACTATGGTGGTTATGACGGTTACCAAAATGAGGAAGGGTGGGTTCCTGAACATCTTGTCTTTCTCCTCCATGTTGTTGAATCAGGTTTTTATAATAATTTAAATCTTTCACAGGAGGCACTTTTGGAACAGTATTAGAGATGGGAATAACTCCAGAAGGGGGCGGCCGTGAATTCAAGTTGGCTACTACTGCAGTTGTCGCAGGATAGAAGCTCCCTGTTGCAGGAGCTGTTGAAAAGGGCACTTCAGATTCTATCCTGCTAATATGGACAGAATGTGGAGATGCCTGTGGGACGGATGGGGTCACTGGTGGTGATCTCGGCTTCACTGCCATTTGTGGATTGAGGGGTTTTCCATGATCTGTGACCAACTTCTCGATCAGTTTTGGGTTACTCAATATTTTAACGAGCAATTCATGATCAATCAAACTTCCCTGCTCGTTACTCCGCATGATAGAAGTAAATGCTGCAGAGGCCGCAGCAACTACATCGGGTTCTACACCAGGAACAGTCATAGAAGCAGGTTTTTCATTGGCCATAGGCTTTGGAGAAACAGGTAAGTTGCATTTAGAGGAGTGCACGGATCCAGGAACCAACAAACCTTGTGGAAAAACTGGCTGCTGCACACTAATGGGAGTGGTAGTTGGAACCACAGAATTGGACGATTGATCAGCTGCATCTTCATCCTCAATAGGTATAATGGGAATAAGAAGAACTTCATTATCATCCTGACTATAGTTTTCTATGTCCGCTGAAACGGAGGGACTGTACAGAGATGAACAAATGAAACATAGCTTGAGAAATGAACCACATAACCACAAATAGAGAAGCTCGCAAAGAGGTAAGAAAGAAAGACATGGCACCTTGGAGGAATGGAAGAAGGGCGAGGATAAACTGCTTCAAGTACTCGCATTTCTCGCTGATTTTGAACCTCTGCCTCTTTGCTTTCTTCTCCAGCCACCACTTGCCAATTGGGATTCAACATAAACTGTGCAATTAGAGAAGCAAAGAGAATTTTATATTAAACATTGCAATTCAGTCTTTGTATCAACTTTTACCACAGGAACAAAAACAAGTTAAGCACATAAAACTTTGCCACAAATTGTGAAGATGGCAATCGACATCAAAGACTGGCTTACTTTGGGAGGACATTTCCATTTGACAAGAGGGATCTGGGATAATTCTTTCTTCAACTGGTTAGCAGGATGAGCTCCTTCAAACCCAGGAGGAAGTTGGTCATCAGAGTTCATCCCAGTTGAGTGCAGCAGCCATGATGTCTTAGCTTGGAGGTGATCTTGAGCTCCAATTCCAACTTGTGAAGGAGAATCCTCGGATAAGAACAACCTCACCTGCAATAAATTCTTACAATTTATAGTGATAAAAACATAAATTGGTCTAGCTAGCATAAATTCCAAGGAAACACAGAACTGAAAAGATGAGGTCTTGTGTACAACACAAGAATCCACCATCTAAATCCTATTAGAATTACTTAAAGGACAGCAAATAAAGAGACGTGATCCCTGAACCAATCACCACGCAACCCCCCTCCCCCCTTATGGCAGTAACCTTTCAGCCCATACTGGTCACATACTTTCTGACCATTAGAACTGAAAAGGTCTTCTAGATTTTTGGTTGCAAGCCATCATAAAGTTTGTTATATAATCTTTACATGGATCCAAGAGGACCAAGACTGATAGCAGAACTGCTTCACCCTTCAAAGAACAAAACTAAAACAAAACCAGTTATCCATGATGGCAACTATCACATCTAGAATAAGCCATCCCAAAGGATCTCAAACTCCAAAACCACTTCTATTTCAAGTGCAAGGTAAGACAACATGAAGACTCATGCTAGATGGGCCTATAAATAAACAGAGAACATGCCATAATTCCAAGAAAACTTGAGATTGAGCATGATGATCCAAAATGTGCAAGAAAATCCAAAAATCCACCCACCAAAAATAAATTTCGGCTTTCCACCTAAAGAAAATAACACTTTGTAATTTAACAGAAATTACTTTCCAGTTCCTCCACAACTTTTTTCTTATATATTGGGCTGGCATCTTTGTAATCCAAAAAGGATAATCATGTAATTCCCGGTTTAGGTGCCACAGGGAAACTTTAGTCTATTTATTTCTTTTGTAATCATCGTCCTACATATAAATAATATAGCTAGCGCAACCAGCCTAATCTTCTGGCCTCTCTCAATCTTTTCTCTCTTCCCCCTTTCTCTTCTCTTCTCCTCTCTTTCTCCTCTTTTCTTTTATTTTTTCCTCACCACAACAAGATGGTATCAGAGCAGGAAGTTGGAATCTAGTTTTTCCTTGCTGATCGTGACTTGCCCTCTTCATTTTCTAGAATGAAACTAGAATAGACAGCAATCGAACAGGTCTGAATACCCTATGCTTGCTTTCTCTTCCTCCATCCTGCCTGGAGCTCCTACAATCAACACTAGACTGCCGTAGATATTTACTCTGGAAGGATTAAAGGAGACTCAAATCAGTTCTCTATTCTATCTTACCTTTTCTGGACTGGGGAATTACAGTTACAGATCAGACTGGTCTAGAACAGCTTCTTTATGGTTTTTTAATTTAGTTCTTGATAGAAACACTAAGAACAGATTCAGTTCTGTGGTAGCTGAATGGTGTAGAGGAGTTTTGGTCTCTTTTGTGGATCCAGGGATCCAAATCAAAGTGGGTGTGCACCCTTGCAGGTCATGAGTGACCTGGTTGTGTCAGTAGACTGCACTGCAGTAATTTCTTGGTAATCGTGTGGCCTAAGTAATCCAAGGATGGTCTGTATGACCTGTAAGTGTGATACAACTACTTTATCACATTCATTGATGATTTCTCCAGATACACCTGGGTCTATCCTATGCATTCCGGGGAAGAAGTTCTAAAACTTGTACACGATTTTCAGCACATGATATTTATATAGCTTCAAACTGGAATCCAAGTTTTCCAATCTAATAATGCAAAGGAGTACTTCTATGGCAGTCTTACAGAATTCTTTGCTTCTCGTGGTTCTCTCCACCATTGCTCATGTGCCAAAACTCCTCAACAGAATAGGGTTGCAGAAAGGAAGAATCATCATCTCCTTAAAGTTGCTAGGGGGATGCTCTTACATATGCATGTATTGGAGAGGTTTTGGATTGATGTTGTTATTGGTTGCCTACATTATAAACCGTATGCCATCTCAGTTGTTGGAATATAAGGCTCCACATTTCCTATCCATGCGTGTCTTTGGTTGTTGGTGTTTTGTCCATAAATTGTCTCATACTCGTGGCAAACTTAATCCAAAAGCAATTCCTTGTGTTTTTCTTGGTTATCCCTTATCTCAGAAGGGATATCAATGTTTTGACCTAGGGTTCATGAAATACTTCACTTCCATGGATGTATCTTTCTTTGAGAACAAGCCTTTATTTTTGGTTCCTCCTCAAGGGGAGAGAAAGGTTGAGAAACAAGTTCTCTTACTTCCTCTTCCTGACCCTCCTCCATTCTGTCTTTCTTCAACATTAGAAAGGCCAGGGCCAACAGAGTTCAAGGGTCGTGGAATAGCCTAGCTCCTAAAGCTAACCAACGCCATCGAATTCTCAAGGAACAAATCCCTCCCATCCAGGTACTATAATTGCTATTGATATTCTTGAATCTATTAACATTGACACCTTTGGTTGTGATTTGGACCTTCCTATTGCAAAGAGGAAAGGCGTTAGATCATGTACCACTCACCATCCCATGGCCCATTTTTTGTCTTATGAGAAAATCTCACCCTTGTTTTGTGCTTTCCTTTCAGTTGTTAACAGTGTTGCTCTTCCGAAGAGTGTTGCGGGGCTTTATTAGTTCCTAAATGGACAGATGCAATGAAAGAAGAGATAAATGCCTTACATAAAAATGGTACGTGGGAGTTGGTGGATCTTCCTGAAAGAAAGGAACCAGTTGAATGCAAATGGGTGTTCTCTGTGAAACACAAAGCAAATTGCATAGTAAAAAGGTATAAAGCCCAGTTGGTTGCTAAGGGGTTTACACATGTGTATGGAGTAGACTATGTGAAGACTTTTGTTCTAGTAGCAAAGATGAACTCCATTAGGGTTTTACTTTCTTTGGCTGCAAATATGGATTCGGAACTTCATAAGTTAGATATCAAGAATGCTTTTTTTAAATGGTGATTTGGTGGAAGAGGTCTACATGGTCCAACAACTTGGTTTTTGTGTTGAAGGCAGTCAAAAGAAAGTTTGCAGATTGAAGAAGTCTTTGTATGGCCTAAAACAGTCTCCAAGGAGTTGATTCAACATATTCCATTTAGTTGTGTAGCATATGGGATTCAAATAGTGCCAAACTGACCATACCCTCTTTGTGAAGAAGAAGCAAGGGAAAACTATTGTCGTGATAGTTTTTTTTTTTTTTTGGAAAAAGGTAAGCTAACTTTTATTGATGAAGAAAACAGCATACAAATTACAAAGGGCCTTTCCAATAAAGCCCAAAACCAAGAGTACAAAGAAACTTAGATCTCCGCAGCCAGTAGTTGGGCTCCTAAACTCCTTGGTTGAAGCTCCTAAAGTCCGTGATAGTCTATGTAGATGACATAGTCATTACTAGTGATTGGACATCAAAGATACAAAAACTAAAGTTCTTGGTCACAATTTGAAGTGAAGGATCTAAATCCATTACATTACTTTCTTGGAATTGAAGTTTCCCACTCACAACAAGGGATCCTCATTTCCCAAAGGAAGTATAACCTAGATCTCTTAAGGGATACAAGGAAGTTAGGGGCAAAACCAACTAACACCCCTATAGATGTGAATCATAAGCTTGGTGGCTATCAAGGGAAACCTATAAAAGATGTTAAACAATACCAAAGGCTTGTAGGGAGGCTCTTATACTTATCTATGACTCGACCCGACATTGCTTATGTTGTGAGTGTTCTTAGTTTATGCATGCACCTAAGGCTAGGGGTGTTCATGAAAAAAACGAAAAACCAAGCCAAACCGAACAAATTGGTTCGACTTCGGTTTAGATTTTTGTAAAAAATAGATTTTCGGTTCGATTTCAGTTAACCTAGAAAAAAATCGATGGTTAACCGAACCGACCGGCATATATAATATGTATATGTTTTTACCAATTATATGTATAAATATTTACTTCCAAAATCTATTCCCGCCTAATGTTAAAAGTGTCTGACATACACATTTACTCCAATGCGTCATCGTACCTACAACTACACTCTACACTAGACTATCATAGCAATTCATAGCCTCATAGGCTATCATACCACTTCATAGACCGCCAACCTGTCACACCTAAACAATCTAAAAAAAAAGTTAATTAGCTTTTCTTTGTCATTTGCCACTCTATCAAACACAACATATCTATTTCTAATTTATGGAGCAAACTCTCATGTCTCTATCACAAAAGCTCATGGTTCTGGCGAGGCAACAACGAAAAGAGTGAAGAATCCCCATATAGCCATACATTCAGGCTTGGAACTATGGCTCTCAAGGAAATTAAAAGGTACGATTAAGAGCACCAAGCTCTTGATCTAAAAGCTTTTTCTCCTTTGACTGGTTTGTGAGATCGCTCAAACTTCAACTAGTGGGATTGTTTGAAGATACTAACATGTACGTTGTATGCCATTCACAAGAAAGTTACAGTTTTTTCCAAAGTTGAGCTACAAGAAGAATCAAAAGAGGACTTGTTAGGTTGTTCACTCTTTGATTCATGTATAGTATTTGGTACTATATTTTTTTGATCCATATTTTTCAACGATGATCTAAAAGTGAAGAAATAGAATTTTTTTTGTTTATTTTAGTAACTTTTTGTTCTTTTTTTTTCACTCTCCTTTACATTTCTCTACTCTTAAAAAATCGAAAACCAAAGAACTGAACCAATCAAAAACCGAAACCGGTCAACTAGTTAACCAATTGATTCAGTTCGATTTCGATTTAGAGAATTTCAAAAACCGGTGGTACTAGTTCGGTTTCAAAAAAGTGCCCACGGTTAGGCACCCCTACCTAAGACTACTCACCTAGAGGCAACAGAGAGAGTGCTCAGATATCTAAAGCAATTCCCAAGAACATGGCTCCTCTTCAAGAAGCATGGGCATATGAAAGTCGAAGTCTATACGAATACTAACTAGGTTGGTTAATGGATGATAGAAAATCCACTAGTGACTATTGTACCTTTGTGGGAGGAAATATTGTTACTTGGCGAAGTAATAAACAAAGAGTTGTGACCAGATCTAATGCCAAGGCAAAATATAGGGCCATGTCCCATGGTGTTGCAAAAGCTCTATGGATTAAGAACTTGTTAAGTGAATTGGGATTTACAGTTGAGTATGTCACTCTATTGCAACAATGATGCCATCATCAATATTGCAACCAATCCTGTCCTCCATGACAAAACAAAGCACATTGAAGCGGACAAACACTTCATTAGGGAGAAATTAGAGAAGGGGGAGGTGTACGCTTCCTATATATGCTCCAAAGACCAATTCACAGATGTTCTTACAAAGGGTCTTCATCATTCGCGACATAATGTGCTTTGTGAAAAATTGGGGATGATTGATATCTACACCCCAACTTGAGGGTGAGTGATATAATTCTTGGTTTATGTGCCACAAGCGCACTTTAGTCTTTTCATTTCTTTTATAATTGCCGCCCTACATATAAATAATATAGCCGGCGCCGCTAGCCTAATCTTTTGGCCTCTCTCAAATTTTTCTCTCTTCTCCTCTCCTCTCTCTTTCTCCACTTTTCTTTTATTTTTTCCTCATCACAACAAGAGATAAGAAATTCTGTTCTGAGAACATCTGACATCTAGATCCCTCTCAAAACCTCTTTCTTACAATTGGAAGGTTGTCTTTGTCCACTATCACCTAAAGCCTCTAATTAACAAAGTCATACTGCAAAGTTTCCTATCCTTGAATATCAAAATCACATTCAGCATTTTACAGAAGGATCACAACTCAAGAGATTCATAGGATTTTCTATTGCAGGTGATCCTCTTCTTCAGTGCCTCAATAATGATGCTGCTCGATTTTAAAATTTAAAATAGATGCATGGTTTCCACATAGATTGAGGCTGATCATCGGGCTTACCATTATCGGTACAACATCCAGGACCAAGGTATCAGTGGCAGTTAAAGCCTTTCTAAAATTAGAAAAGGAAACATGACCAGACATGTCTTTGTAGGTGTTCTTCAGTTTTGGATGTTAAAGTCATTACAAAGATCACCACAGAAGCCCTATTGAATCCATCAACACCAATGACAAGGAAAATAGATGCTACAGTCTAACTAAAAGGCAATTAAGAAGGTTATTTCAACAATTTGAGTGAATACCAAGGTTTAAAATATCGATACAGGCCAATACGCCGGTAGGGGCATATCAGCCTGTATCGAAGCTCGCCCACCCTTTTTTTTCTTTGAAACTGGTTCAGAGGGGTCAGTCTAAGGCTGGTCTACCCCGTGAACCAGGTCGCACCCCGATATGAACCCTGTAGGGGCATATCGTTAAGCCCCTGATATGATATGATACACCCGATACGGGGTGTACCGTATCGAAATTTTGAACCTTGGTGACTACACATCAACATGAAGAGAGTAATCAACTAATGGATAATTGTGCCACAGGAATGATGATGCAATGGAGGTTTCCCATTTCATGAAACCTTCCAATCAAGAAAGGGTTTCAGAGATGGAGCATTTAGTTTTGGGAAAATCTATTATACTGGAAAGACATGGTAGTGGAAGAGCTTTGACCAATCAAAGCACCCCCGTGAATAGTGATGAACACCACCTGATCGGTCACCTCTTTTATGATACCAGTTGATTGGATAAGTTTTACCGGTATCATAGTTGAACCCTTTAGTTTTACCTGTTTCTTGCTTTCATGAGCCAGATCTTTCATGCACTGTTATCTTTGGGGTTTAAGGATTCACCCCAAAAAAAAAAGAAACAAGGAAGAAAGAAAGAAAAAAAAAACAATAAAAGGCACACACACCAAAGGGAAAAAAGATTTTCTGTAATTTGTTAGCCAATAAAGTCTGTCCCCTTCACCAAAAGTAAATGTTTTATTATATATTAACAGATAAGAGTAGAAATTATACTAGTAATAATATACTACAGATAGTTCCAAGATCATTTACCCTTTGATCGTTCACATCACTTTGTACATAATTTCATCATCTAAAACTGAGTCATAACATGAATGTCAATAAAACTGAGATCATTTTAGAATTTCAACACATAAACTCCTTTCAACTTGTTACTAGAATTTGGTTGGTGAACTTTTTTTATCAGTAAATAAATTCCTTTATTTAATTAAAAGTTACTGTGAGAGTACAAGGCAAATCATCTTTAAATGACCCAGGTTACAACATATTACAGAATTTCCCAAAATAAGGTGGGTCTATCAGCTCCCTGCTTTTCTAGAGTATCCACCATGCTATTTGCTTCCCTTTTGACCCAATCAAAGCTGAAACTGAATTTTCTTGCTAGTAAACCAATTTTTCTGGAGATGAACCTGAGCTTTCAAGGTGCTAAATCTATTTGTTTTGCCCAATTTACAACTAATAGTGAATCCCCTTCAATTTCCAGCTCTCTTACTCCTATCTGCTCAGCAAGTTTCAAACCTTGTAAGAGCCTGGGTTTCAGCCTGAATTGAGTCTTCAAACCCAATTGGTCCAGAGAATAGTGCCACAACTTCTCCTTGATGATTCCGAATAACTCCCCCTATCCCAAATTTGGCTGGTGAACTTTTAACACCCAAAGGTTATGAAGAAACCAAAATGAAATGATTTACTTTTACAAGCCTTCCAAGATCCCCCCTTCCCCCAACTAGACAACACATCAATTTCTGAATACAATTACAGACTGATGAATTGCCATATGCAATTAAATGTCTAAATTCAAACACCTATAATATCAAAGATTCACAATATAATACATAGGATATGTGGAAGGAAACATAAAAAAATAAAATATCCATTAACATAACCCAACACCATCCTCCATGTGCTTGAAGCCAAGACACTTCTGCCTCTTTACCTCCTCTTATACCATGTTCTAATTAATATACTACAAGATAAATTTACCCCACAAATCCAAACCAAAACCCCAAGCTACCCAACCCAAAATTTCTGCTCCAGCAGTCAATCTGTTAAAGGCAACAAAAAGATTTGCAACTATGGCAAACCAGTGGCAACAAGAACACCTGGGAATTCATTTTATTTTTACCTACTATGGTGATGTGGTAATATCATCACAAAGCATCTCATGTTTCTCATTATAGACTCTTCATCCATGTACAGACCTAACCTTTGGCATTTTTGCATAAGTGACCGCTCTCAGACACAAACCTTCATTCTGAGGCTTGCCAGCCCAAGATTTTACCATTATACCAAGCAATAGACCCTTCTGCTGGACAGCAACAAAATCAATTTAACCACAATGACAAATGCACCCAAAAAAAATGTTAAAAGGAGACTAAAAGATGGAGAAAATTGATTTCCATAACAGTATTTATACAATAGCACCACAAGTTTAGCTCAACCTTTAGAAACTAATTGTTTGATGCCTTAAAGTTGTGCTTGACCATAATAACAGCATATTTAATCCCCTATCAATTTGATAAGCAGATAAGTGTAGTGTTTGTCCCAGGCATATGCAACCATCTCAAATCTGTACTTCTGTAGTATCAATTAAACTTAAAAGTTTAAAGTTGCTTGTCTGTCAGAGCTTTATCTCCTTGGATCTCATCTAGTAAGTTCCATTTAGGGAAACCTCAAAGCCTCCAAAGCATCAGAACTCCTTGCATCTCCTAAGGCCTCACTTAGTAATTTAAACTGATGAACCATTCAACTGAATTAGTCATACTTTCATGAAATATGAACAGTCTGGATGTCTCGATGCATCATTTGTCACCTTGTTTTCAACAACCTCAAGTTTGATTGTACAAAGGAACATTATGGGAGATCATTTCTAATTCTATGCACATATAAATAAATGATTTGTAGATAGCAAGTAACCCAGCTATAGTGGTAATCTGAAGTAAGAAGAAAGAAGTTCCAGCAATAAGAGAGAGAAAACAAAGAGAGAGAAGAGAGAAGGGGTGTAGAGAACTAAGGAAGAAGAAGATGATCCTCCTCCATTCTTCACCATTGTATCTCTGCAACCTTCTCTACAAAGAGTTTCATGTTTCCCCTTTCTTCTGCTCTCTTATACTCTCCTCTTTTTTTTTTCCTATTTGCCTTCTGCATGAAGAAACTTAATTCTACTCACGGGAGAAAACCATCTACAGCCTTGTTCATGAAATTTGGCTGATTATGGTTCCTTGCACCATTAACTTTTGAATCTATGCAGTGAGAAAAACCATCTACATCCTTATTTCTGAAACTTCGCTGATTACATTCCCTACTTTAAGTAATATTTAAAAAAGGGTTATTTATTTGTTTATTCCATCTGGTTTCTCTCAAACTAAGGAGGGAATGCACTGAAAATTATATAGTTATAATTTATTTAGTCTACCTCGTTTATTTATCAAAAGGTTTTCTCTGCTCCTAGTAATGTAATTAAGAGAATTTTTGCATGATATCCTCAATAGGGTTTGCCCAAATACTAAAAAGCCAAGTTGCTAATCTAATTGGGTGAATTTCCTGGCTTGTAAAGTGCGAGAACACAGGTTTGAGTTCAAGAGCAGTCACTTTGTGCCAAAAATGCCAAATGTTAGGACTGTATCCAGTCCATCCCTCTCAAAACCCCAGATAACTGGGATCAACATTGGGTATGGCCTTTTTAAATAAGGTGAATTGGAGTGGGATATCTTCTTTTTTCATGTTTTGAAAGTAAGAAACTAAGTAGCACTAATAGTACCAAACTTCTAGAATCTGAGAAAATAATATCATAATCTATAGAAATTTCATTATCCTCCTCACGAATTTTCTTAACAAAATATGCTAACAAATAGAGACTCCTCCGTGGAATGTCTATGGGCCAATGAATTGGGCAAGTCATTCATCTTGGTGCATAAACCTTGTCTAGTCTTTTGGACATAAGCACCATATTATTCAAATGTGATCAAATAATACAAATACAATAAGTGCCGAGAGTATCTTTCAAAAAAATCCAAGGAGTGAATGATATGTCCTTTTGTCTTTCTATGAATATCACCGTTAAACATCATGTCACGGAGCCAACAATAAAATAGAGGTTCTACTTAGCTTCATATATCAAAATTCAGCTCTTTGATACAAACTGTTACTGCAATCTATGGGACTATTGTAACTTCTTTCTTTCTCCCCTTTGTAACCATTAAGCACCAGTTCATCATTTAATAAACCAAAAACAGTAAATAACTGATATGTGAAGAACAAAAGGTAGCCCACTAAACTATGTTTCAGATGAAATGCATTGGCCAACTATGGATAAAAAACCTGTCACAGATCTTTTCAATGATCTACACCCAAAGTAAACATCCCAATAATGGCAATGTCACAACCCTCCTTTTCCTGATTGATACGTCACAACTGAATCCCAGAAAAGCAGAATTTTCTCTGGCTACAATAAATTCAACTAGAGCAACCAAAATGCAATCTCTCTATGAAATAGCCATATGCCGGAAAATACAGTCAAGACAATATCAACAAGCTGAAAAGCTCAACCAGATAATAATATATTTCAAGAACTATAAAAGATCAGACAAACTTATTGAATGTAAAACAGATGATGCCAGCTATCAGTTTTTATTCTCTACAAAGATGTACAAGTTTTATCAATGGGCCAGGAATCACAAAAGCAAGCTTGAAGCACAAATCTTAAGTAGAACTGCTGAGTAACTGAAAAATCTGGAGCAAACTAAAAGAGCATCATCCTGAGAATTAAGCATTTAAAATGCAAAAGGAACAATGAAAAGTATATTTCCATATAGTCAAGTAACCAACGTCTAAAAGAAGCTCCAAAAAGGATGATGCCAACAGGAACGCAGATCCTCCAATCCGCTTTCAAGTGGCCTTCATCAGGTTAGATAGAGTCAAATACTGCAATGGACTCATCTGGCTTCCACTATGCCTGGCCAATGCAAATAAGTTGGGTACTCGATTGGGACACACTGGAATCATTAATGCAGGTGCTCTTGCAGTCTTGCATTAGAGGACAAATGAAATGCCTGCATTGACAGATACCTACACCTCTGTGCATGAATTCATGAAATGGCAAATTAGTCAAAGTCCATAAGGTGCCCATTGCAAAACTCCATGGATCAAATGTAAGGCCTCTATATTTCTTTGTAGTTTAATTGCCACCCACATATATAGTTTAAAAGACAACTAACCACAGGTTTAGATTTCAAACACCTCCAAGTAGTTCTAGTATAGAAAAGGCAATCTTGTGTTCACAGACATAAGCATCTGTAGTTAGATTAAGGCACATTTTAAAATAATGTTTTATCATCCAATTATTATATAAATAAAATTAATTTCTTTAGCTAGCTAATTAGTGCAGTTGTCCATGAAGCTTTGTTCCAACTTGGATTAGTTGAATGCTTTTTAGAACTATGACATTCATAGCTATACCCATGCAATGAAGCTTTTTATTATTTATTAGCTTTAGATATGGAATTCTTTTTTTAACATGGTTGAGCATCTATGTCCCTATTTTATGCAAGTATCACACAAGATGTGCAAGAAAATTTCAGTATCTGAACTAGCATTGCAATCGCAATTATAGTCATTCAGGTACGTGAAGTTTAGAACTAGAGGCAGCTTCAGAGAAAAATGCCCTGAAGTTCAACCTAGAGGCTAATGCCTGAGGTATAAGATACATGGCTCACATTTTGAGATGTCTTATGTTAAGGACTCATGTCTCAATCATTAATTGATGTAAGCTTCTCATAACCAAATTGAATTAAAGATAAATTGCAAGTTTTCAACTTTTGTGAGTTTATATTTTTTAGACCAACACTTAATTTGTTATACTCGACATATTTAGGGTTTTTAAAACACTTTTGAAGTTTCACTTTCCACTAAGAACTTTATCAAATGAGTGGAAGGGTTTACAGGAATGCAATATGGCATTTTTAATCATTCATCAAAAAATACATTACATTTATGTTTACTTGACATTAAGAATTTTATCATGAGTTCAAATGGTTCACGTAAAAAAAAAGAGTTAAAAGCTTCATAAATTAATAAAAATATCATCTTTCTTTAGTAATTACTTTTCAACCAATTGTTGAAATTGAAATCTGTGAGTTCTGCAACTATTCATGTAACTGCTATGCACAAGTGCTTTTAAATGTGGTAATATATACAAAAACATATTCTTTTTATGCACATTTCTGTATTTATTCCAATATTAGTTATCAAACAAAACTTAAACTCAAGCATCTAAAGGACCTGGTTATGCTCTGCTTTTTAAAATGTTGATTGACACATGTTGAGTGATTTCTTTGACTTCTCTTGTCTGAAAGCCACCATCCTCCAAGGCATCCCTATAATAATCTCGAATTTGGATATATGATAGAGTTGTCGTAAAGGAAAGGGCATCAGGTGATACGAAGAATATCATCAACTATGGCCACATTTTTGTGTTTACAGCATCTCATCAAGTAATTGACAGGACCCTTGGTTAGATTCCACTTTGATTCCATAGTTTTTTATTTAGTTATCCATGCAAGATCCAAATCTGGTGTCCCCCAGTTTTCTCAGAGATTGAGCTCCAATTTACATATCTAAGAATTAAAATAGCTGCTCCTGATATCAATTATCAAATTGATAGCATATACAATCTCTACATCAATTTCAGCTCAAAGTTTCAGAACGGTTGTTAAAATTGAGTTTTAAATCTGTCCATTGAAAATGCGCTTTCATATGCATACATATTTTGCACTTCTAACCTCAGTTTCTTAAACACTGCTTAACTAATCAAGCAGCAATACTTTAGAGGTTGATGTGTAAATGATATTTCCAATATTTTGCTTTCTTCATTTTATGATGTTCAGCTTAACTGTATAAATAATAAGCTTAGGCTTGCTTCGAATTGTATCATGGTATCTCCTGGGCATTAGCTCAGCATAAGAGTGGTTCTGATAATACTTTTAAAGCATCTAATCCCATCATACACCATCGTTTCTTTTTTCTGCTGTTACTTACTGATAGTGGCAATGAATGTAATGGTTTCTTAACTTACAAAAAATCAACGGTTAAACATTTCCATTAGCCATAGATTTTCTGTTGTTCCAGTTCATAGCCTCAGCATTTCAGCCTAGGCTTCCACTTCCCATTGTTGTTAACACATTAAAAGTGGTTGTTAAAGATCTTCAGCAACCATAATAGTTCAGCCTTTCAGTGCAAAGCATCAATATTTTCAGCCAAATCTCCCATTCTTCCTTTCTTATTAACTTACAAAAGTAGCAATTAAACATCTTCATTAGCCATATTTTTCTGCTGTTCCAAAACCTCAATACGTTTAGCCTTAATTAGGCTACCAGTCATATTAGATCCCCAAAATTCTTTTCCATCATATCTCTCTACTCTTTAACAATTGTTTCCAACGACATTAAAATTGAATACAGAAAGATATTCGAACTTCTTTGGCTTAATGTTCAGCAAAATTTGAATCTTCCATTGAGGAAAGAGAAGACACAGCAATTTGGAAGAACCACTGAGACAATGTAATGATGATAAAAATATCTGACGACCGATTCTTGGGAGGAGAAAAATGACTCGTACAGTTGACAGTTCTTTGAAAAGCAAAGGAAAACTAAAAAAAACAGATGGGGAGGAGAATTAAGAAGAAAAGGCTCTTAAACAATAAAAACTAGGATTTTCTAGGAGGTACCGAATCTTTAATTCTTGTATAAAAAATTTGAAAGTCATAAAAGAGAGAGAAATGGTAGTAGGAGGACAAAAAAATCTAGCTTCGGAGAAAGGTACAAATCAAACAACACCGATAAAGCTATAATCCTCGCTAAAACGCAGGGAAAATTCATATTTGAATTATTGTATTGAGAAAGAAGATAGACTTCTTCATTGAAACGCCAAGGGACCTGTAATAGTTCTTTTGTGCAACAATGATAACTGGAATTGAACACATAAGACACACTCAAAATCAACCATACACGCATTAAAGTATTTCTCCAAATAAACATTTTGATGAAGATATCGCATTTTACCTGACAAAGGTTTACATCTGGAGCCCAAGATACCCTTTTTGATTTCTGCGTTCCCCGCATATTAACAGAAAAAAATCCCGCACTTGTTCCCGCTTCGATTGTCAACAAACTAAATGTAATCAAGGACGATATTTTACGACGGATCGATGAGATTCAAAAGCCTTATTCTACTATTTCGATTCAAAGTATTAACAATTTAATGTGAATAAAAGCCCTAATCTTCTCACTGGTTCCGATCTTTTTCTAGGAAAACGAAGTGCAGATAGGGAGAAGGATAAAGAGATTGATCTACAAAGAAGTAGAGATTCAAGGGAAACCCAAACCCTAGATGGTTCTGGCTTTCGATTCCCTATACTTTTCTTATTTTCTTTTATTTTTATTTGTTAATATTTGTATCCCTGCTTTTTCTTTTTTTTTTGTTGTCTAACGTGTATATTATATAGATATGTGAATAAATAAATGTATTTTCCGCTCTATCATCCTAATCACAAGTTAAAAAGCTCGAGAGATTACGAGAAGTAGGAATAAATATTTAGTTTGTTTATTTGTGGTTTTTATTTGATTGACGATTTTCACAGTTGGTTTGAAACCATAATCTCGCGACTTTCTCTCCTTTTTCTCGTTATATATATATATATAGTAATTAATTTCTCCTGACGAGGCGTCGTGGCATCGTCGGTTATGGACAATACACGTCGACTCATTACGTGGTTGAAGTGGCAATTGGCCACGCCACTTTTCTTTTCTCTATTTCTTTTTTATGAGTGATAGATGATGGAATCACATTTACCATCTTATAGCGATGACGTGGGCCCCTATCCATTTGGCATGCACCATCATGCTGTGCAGCGGGTTGTGTGTGTGTGTTTTTTATTTTCTTTTTTCAGCTCCCAAATTGTTAAAAAGTGAAAAATCGTATGCTCGCGATGGAGTAGCGTTGGGCTAAAACCATGCATCACGAGTTCACGAGTCACGACTCTTCATATATTGATGTGGCTCTACCTTGAATTGGAGTTTGTAAGGTAAAGTGAATCTATAATAATGCATGATATGATTTTACAGTTTTCCGTTTTTTTTTTTAAATTGGATTTTCTTCAAAAATCATTGATTTTGGTCAATGCTGATTCGGGTAATTAATTGTTCGAATCGTTTCGAATGATTTTGACCATTTTTAATTTTTTAGTTTTTTTAATTTTCTTTTGTCGAAATAGACCAACCGTTTGATTCGAATGGTCAAACATTCAACCCAGTAACCAGACTCCTGACCAACTCAGTCTACGAATCGATTTTAAAAACCATAATTTTAGCCTAACACTACAAGTCTGCCACGTGGAATAGTTGATTTTTCTCCATGAAATCGAGAAATCTGTTTATGGATTAAAATAGATGAATGGATTATTAGTGGATTGGTTACGGAGAGATAACCAAGAGAATGGGGGGATCCACTCACCTACTGTGCCAATTTCTGTCCTATATCACAAAATTTTATTGGGTTTTCAATGTATTGTGATGAGAGTAGAATTTATCACATTTGTATCTTCAAATATTATGTCTTGTATATTTAATTAGTACTTAATTGGACTCATATTTCTTGTATTTCGGTTCAGGGCATGAAAGAAGGCATCAGGAGCAAAGAAAGGCAAATCGGATGATTTTTCACAGTTTCGGCACCATTCAGTAATCTGGGCCTAACTTGCGTATCCGAACTCCGATTGTGATGATTCAAGACCCAATGGATAGATAAGAGAAAAAGCCACAACTTTCATGTTTTGGGATTTTGTAGATTCGGCCTGCATCGAAGTCAAATCCGGGCCCGAAGTCAAGGAAAATTCATAAAAAGGTCCAATCCGCAGCTTAAGCCCAACTTGCAGAAAAGCCTGGCAGCAGCCCAATTCACAGAGGAGGTCTAATACGACTCTAAGAACAAGAAACTGAGAAGAGTCTTATCAGATCTAAATTCATAATGTAATCCCATAAAGATAAAGAGATTGAGTTCATTAGATAAAGAGATAAGAGTAGGATTAGAGTAGGACTTTCTATTTTTGAGAGATTAACTTCAAGAAAGAGTAGGAGACCACCCCCTCCCCTTAAGCTATATAAAGGGATAGGGGGCGGACTAGAGAGATAATCAAGAAGCAGAGGAGCAATCCAGCTATCAAGCAAAAAGTCTGCAAGAAGGAGGTGGCGGCAAGGAGAAGAGGAGATCTCAACTCCAACGGCGAAACCATGAGTTCTTTCTTTCCTCTTGTTTGTTTTATTTCTGCTAGTATGAACTAATTTATCTGTAGTTAGGGTTATGGAAAGCCTAATCATATCAATGAATATATTTTTATTTTGATTTATTCAAGATCGTGATTTTCCATGTAGTCTATGAATTATCTTGCTTAATGCTATTAGGAGTGACCATCTCTTAATTGATCAGGCGTATGTGAATGAATCGAGAGAAGAACTCACATAACTGACTACATAATTCATTGTGTGAATTGAATGGTATATAGGGGTATATACACATGATTCATCTGAATATAATAGTTTTTCCTTGGACTTAATGCGCTTCTATCTTGAGAACTCTAGTCGAGAGATCGAGGGATTACCTGATAAAAGTAGTTTTAGTATATCTCGAGAGAGAATATTAAATAAAATTGGAAAGACTTCAGCTTATGGGAATGACAAATTATCTTGGATAATCTCATCCATTAATATTCATTGTAATGGTTAGGTGGACCGAAAGCCCTAGCGAATTCAATCAATCATTACATACTTCAACATTGGTTACTTCTGCTCTTGTTTTCTTTTTCTGCTTTTCATTAGTTTTTATCTTCAAATCTAAAATTCGATTGTCCAAATAATTAGAGAATGCTGTAGTTCTAATACTTATTTTATTAAATCCTCGTGGGAATGATATTTTTATACTACTTGATAACTAGTGCACTTGCTAGGGTTATAATCATAGCTATCATATTGTTCCAACTTCCATTTATGCTATAATACCCTTTATGAATTAGGATAGATTTGTCCAATTGTACAAATTCATATAAAACCCACCACCCCCCAAATAAACCAGTATTGTATATATAGAATTTACTCTTAATACCATTTTATTGTACCACAGGATTGAAAAAATAAAAATCAAGCATTTGATTTATCGTTGTGGCTCCACCAAAATGTGTGTCCATTTAATTCAAGGTGGGATCACATCTCTAAATCAAAGCTTTGATTTTGGTGGTGTTTGGAATTATTGTTGTTTTTTTAAGAGGTATTCTTTTTAAAAAACAGTGCTTCATAAACATATTGTTTTTTCATAAAATGTTTTTTCATTTGGTATCATTGGTATTATTGCCACGTAGGTGTTTTTCAATGCCATATCAGCATATTATTGTTAACAACAATAGAAAAACATGAAAATACCAAAAAGGGTGCCTTCTCAATGATCCGAAATTGAAACAGGGAAAGAGGGACATGGAGTTGGTTGGGCCCCATAACCACCACATCCTAATCTGTTGGGCGGTGAGTGAAACTAACTCGCCCCCCTGTTTTCTTTTGTTTTGGGGGGTATACCAAAACAAGGGGGACTTAAGAGCAAGAAAAAAAATTACAAGAGGAATTTTTGGGGTTTTGGAGAGGTTAGTACTGTTAGAGAGGTAAGTGGTTTTGTTCCTTGACACTATTGTATTTTCTTCTTGTTTATGATAGTGAAAATTTTTGTCATGTTATGGCCATGGATGTTTCCCGTGTGTGGGGTTTAACCATGAAAAAAAATTGGTGTCTTGAGTGTCTTCTATATTAATTCTCTCTTATATCTATGGTATTTACTGCATTTCTAGATTGTTTCTTTTTTACTTACTGCATTTTTATATTGTTTCTTTTTTCTGATTCGAGGGATCACTTTATATAGTCCACAAATAGGATGTTTATAGATCACTCGGCCCACACATTTTCCAATTTCTAAGGTGTAGTCCAAGAAAATGTTTTTCGGAAAACGGCTAACCAAACTGTAGATGTTTTTCCAAAAACAGATTTCTAATGTGACACTGATGTAACGTTGTTTTTTGAAGAAATGATATTGATGTCAAACACCTACTTTGGTGGTGTTTGGTAGGGGTGGATTCGAGCCAAGACGAGCCAAATAGTACCAGGCTTAAGCTCGGTTCGAGACTGTTCTACAAGGCTCAACCTCAGTTCGAGCTAGAACCTTAAGCTTGAGCTCGACTCGAGTCAACAATTCATAAGCTCGAGCTCGGCTCGGTTCGAGCTTGATTTTGAGAAAAAAATATTTTATAAAAATAAAAAATTATATATAAATATTTTTATTTGATATTAAAAAATTAATAATTATAGTATATTTTATTATATATATTAAATATATATATATATTAAATATTATATGTATATATATTCGAACCGGCTCACGAGCCGAGCTCTAGTATACTCGAGCTCAGCTCGTTTAATAATCGAGCCAATGAATTGGGCTCGAGCTCGAGTAGCTTGTGAAAAGCTTGGCTCGTTACCACCCCTAGTGTTTGGTTCTGTGACCGTTTACTTAAAAAATGGTGCCAACTCATTGCCATGTAGGTATTTATCCTAAAATGCTATTTTCATAGTGTTTGATAAGATGGTTTATTAAATAAACATTTCTTAGTTTGTGTGAGAACCAACTCTTGGGGGAACACCATTTTTAATGTTTTCTCCAACACTCAACTGTTTATTTACTATTGAGCTTATGTGGCACTTAATGACACCTAACTATCAAATAATACCATATAAATGTTTATCAACCAATTTTTTATTTTTTAAGATAAAAATAGTAAATAACGTTTATTAAAAAAATCCACATTACTAATTAAACAACCCTTTTGTTGTTTCAGCTCAGCGCAACAATAGTGTTGTAGTAAATGTTTTTTAAGTACTAAGGTAAATTCACTCAACAAAGCTAGGTACATTGTTCAGTCTCAATAACATGAGAAATAATAAAAGGAGTAACTGTCCATGTGTGAGGTGTGATCAAAGAAATTCCAAATTTAACCATAATATGAGTTGCTGAATTACAAGAGTGAGAATAGTTGAGAATTGAACAACGTTCAAGGGTATAGAAATGAATCAAATGATATATTACACGCTTGAACGTGCCATCCTATTGGAGATCCAACAAGATACCGCATTTTTTTAGGAAAAATTCCTTATCAATACCTTGAACTTTAGAGATTATCTCAAGTTAGTCCCCTAACTTTCAAGCATGTCTCTGTAGTATCCTAAATTTTTAAAATGTGTCTAATAGGTCTCTGCCATTAACAGTTCGTCGGTTAATTTTGAAAAAGTCAAAATTACCATTCGAAGACATTGTTTATTGTCTTCTACCTTGAGACTGAAGGCACTATTCATTATTTCCCAATTCTGCACTTTAAACTAACTCAACTATTTTATTTCTAGAGATACTAAGCCCATCGAGACTTTCAATTTTCAATTGCGATTTGGAAAGACAACGCAGGAAGGTGAATAGCAGAACTAAGGAATCTGAATGTTCCGAAATCTAACTAGATAAAATTGTTGTATCAAAGAAGGGTAACAACCCTTTTGATCTTATAAGCTGCCTGCTATGCTCCCATTGTTCGGTTGTAGGATCAACACCAGTTGGGTTATGAGCACATGTATGAACAACCAAGCTCTTCAAGTAGCTGCAAGCAGTCAATAGTATAAGAAAACTCAAAGGCAATTAAGTACAGTCCCAAACATGAGACCAGAAATAACAGTGTAATAATATAAAATCCAACAAAGAGAAACCTAAACCTTGGAAGTTCAATCCACGTGTGGTTGGATCATAATAACGATAAGACTTCATAGACAGCCTTGCCATGGTCTGTGGAATATATTGTATGCTGCAATTAAATTAAAGTATTCATTCAAAAAATCATTGAGTGAAAAGGTTAAGCTCCTTACATTGTGATAATGTTTTTTCGGAAATTCAGCTCCAACCGGTCAAAGAATGTAGAGATCGATATCAGAGAAAGATCCAAGAAATCACAAAGATGATGATGATTGAGGAGGGTGTTTGGGAAGTCGTTTTAAGGGGTCTTTTAGGCTTTTCAAAGCTTGAAAAACCTTGTACTGAGCTTTTTCATTTGACAACCACCAAAAGATAGAAAGCCAAAAAGATAGACCCCTAAAAAACTCGAGAAAGCTGAAAACTATACAAAATCCAAAAGCTTCATTTGAGGCTTCTGTTGTTTTGAGCTTATGAGATCTTTCTTCATTCAAAAAAAAAAACCCTTGTTTCACTCTCACATTCCACCACCGAGGAATCTGAACACAGAGGCCTCCCAAACAAACGAACCTCTGCACCAGGTACGGAATCCTCCTTCCTCTTCTTTTTTCCTTATTTTCCCTTTAGTTTTCCTCTTTCATCTCTGGTCCGAATCTCTACTCTCTACTTGATTTATGTTTTTCCATGATTCTCTTCGTAGCATTCTTCCTGTATTTTCCTGTTCATCAAAGCTTCTAGGTTCGTGCAATCTTCATGATTCTCTTTGTTTTTTTTTGTATGTTTATTTTATGGTTTCCATTGTTCATTTTGTAGGTGATACAATTCCAAGCGGCCACTTGAATATTCATTTCTGTAAATTTGGTGTCTCCATCTTATTCCACTCAAATTACAAAGTTCTTGATGGCTTAAGTTCTGCAGAAAAGGGATGCCTGTCTGATGCGTTAGGGTTAGAGTGCTATAACTATCCTTGTTGTAATTTTACTAATACAATAATACTAGGCATTGTATGGTAAGGACAAATGATGGATGTGAATCATGTGACAAAGTGTAGTTCTCTTCATCTTAAATTTATAAATTATGCATCATAGTGTTGTGTTCTTATTGTCAATTTCTTTTAGACAGGGTTCAAATAAAATTCTTTCTCTCATTCTTTATTTCTCCCTGTTTCTTTTCTTAAATGTTAAATCTTTATATTTTCCTATCCCTCCTATTTTCTTATTCTAATAAACTTGAAACAAACTCTACATGTCCTCTATGTCTTTTCTTTTCAATATACTAGAAATGGTCAGATTTAGCACTACCACTAATCCTCGCCAACTACAAAACTGCACTCTTTTTTAAAAGTTTTGAATTTCACTCCTCGACAGCCTTCTAAGTTTCAGTAAAATGATGACGATTGATGAAACTGTGTTATCTGTGGTTATCAAGGGAAGGTTATGAAGTGAAGCCTTAAGGAAGACAACAAAGATTGAAGGTTATAAAGTGAAGTCTTTGATTTAGTGGGGAGTAGGAAATTTAGTAGTGTTGTTTTGCGTTTTCATGCACAGGCAACACATCCTGAAGTATGACTGAAATTTCTTAATGAGCATGTTTATTTGAATTAATACAATGTTTTGATAGATACCATGGATTTTTTTTTGACGCCTCGTTGACAAAAGAGCCTCTTGATTACTGTGGATTTAAATTATTGATTAGTTAAACATCTCATTTGCATTTCTTATATTTCTATATAGTCAATGTTTTGGACAAGAATCTCTGATTACAACCAATGTGTCCTTCATTACAAATATCATTTATATAAGAGGAAATTTAATTATTCCATTTCATTCACATTCTCTATCTTCATTCATTTTATTGGTTTATTCATTGCCCTTCAAGCTCTCATTATTCTATTTGATGTAGTAGCGATGGATCCTCTCTTTTACTTAAGGAATGATGATAAACAAATGATATTCCAACAAAGCAGTCAGCAATGTATTTTTAGATATTGTTATCTTACTTTAGGAAAAAAGTCAATACACACATTGACAGTTATGGAAGTTGGAACATTAGTTTGTTAAAGGTTTCTCACCCATAAAGCAAAAAAGTGTTAGAGGCTAGAAGATGGAGCATTCAAATTTCAAAGACCACATGTAACCTATAATAATTGTTTCCATAAACTGTTACTTTATTAGGTAGGTCATAACTGCAGAAATCCATTTTGGCATGTTTAGCAGTTTTATCAGTGTTAAAACCCGAATCAAACTGTCAGTTGAGAATTAAAATGTGAATGCTTCCTTTTGTGGTTCAATTCTCCTCAACTCCCTCAATTGGAGCATTAAAATTTCAAACCACATGTAACCTATAGCAATTTTGTCAGTGTTAAAACCCATATCAACTGTTGGTTGAGAACTAAAATGCGAATGCTTCCTTTTGTGGTTTAGTTCTCCTGAACTCCCTTAGCTTTGAACCCTAATATTTGTTTAAGAAAATATTGAACCAGTTGGTAAAATTGTAGAATTGTTTGAATAGTCACGTTTAGCAACCCTGCCATTTTTTGCATCTTCTTTGTCATTCTCTTTCACTTCCAATTTTATTAGAGATACATATTGCTTATGAGTGCAACCTTATTTTTTGAAGAATTGATGTTGACAATTGGCATTGGTAGCATTAATCTCGTTTTGTGGGTTGATAACTAGACAATAGCTACTGAAGTGGAAATCTGTTTGCACATTTTGAGCATACCATACTAATTTCAAAAAATGGAGTTAATATATGGACCCAATGTTAAAAAAGGCATTACAAGTACTCATGGCTATATTATCATCCAGGACCGTGAAGTTTGTACCTCAATTGTGTAATTCAATTAATGTATTGATGTTAATTATTGTCCAAGATATTAATCATTGTTAGGAATAGTGATTGATCGATGTAAATTTTCATTGGCCATAGGAACTGTTCTATTCATCTTAATGTTGGTTATTAATTTGTCCAAAATTTATGTTATATTTTAATTTTATAAAATTTAGGTTTTTCTTGTTATTTGCACAAGTGAACGTGTAGGTTGGGCCCAAAAATGTTATTGTGTACAGGTGAATGTGAAAATAAAAGCACATGAGTGCCATTTTCACAAGTCTATGTGTCGGTGGGGCCACAAATATTATTTTAATATTATTTTGTATAGGTGAATGTGTAGGTAGGGCCCATAAGTGCTAAATACACATTTGAATGCATTAGTGGGTCCCACACATAACATTTATGAGGTGTATTTAGGAATGGCAACGGGGCAGGAATTACATTCTCCATCCCCGACCCCGACCCCCAAATCACCCCCCATCCCCATCAGAGACCCGAATCCCCGAATTCCCCATCTTCTCTCTTTTTATTTTCTCATCACAACATTAATTTTAAATTTATTCAAATAAAGAAATTTTCTTAATTTAGTGCAAGATGTATGAGGTCCAATTTTTTAAGTTAGTGAATGTGTATGGTATTTGGTTTGAACATGTAGGGTGTGGTCATGTTCTGTGTGGGAGCCACAATGGACCCATTAAATCGTATTTAAAACCATGGAAACAGATGACTCATTTGACTCCCTCCAACTTACTTTTTCATGATGAGGGTGGTTCTAGAACAATTGAAACCAATTTGTCTCTCAGAATGTTTGGCTGGGAAATTTTTAATTATGAAAGCTTGACTAACGACCATTAATATATGTATATATGTATAGGTAAACGAGTTCTGTTCTTGTAAATATTATTATTCTTATTACTGGTTGAACTGCAATTTCAATTCAAGTTCCTCTCCTATTAGTATTGACAGCCTTATACCAATACTTGCTGCCATTAACAAAAACAAATTTTCTTAATCTACAATCTCATCATACAATTTGGTTGGGATACATATATTTTAATGAGCATCTAGATCTAGGAATGATAAGAGTATAAATGCAGCAATGACCAATGTACAATTAAGATCATTGAAGAAGCAAGACATTATTGTGATAGTGAAAAGAATGAGAACAAGGAAGCAAAATACCAACAACTTGGATAAAACATTAATTGATGCATACCTCTTCATGGTACAGATTTGGGATCAATTAATTTGATGTCTTAGCAGCTTGAAGCATCTCTACAATAAGAGTCTTCACATCCCTACAGGGAAAAAATTTCATTAGACAGGAAAACTATCCCAAATCAAATACTGCATAGAAGCATGAGGCTACAATTGGATTAGTTTGATCAATAAAAAAGCATTTTTCAACAGGTGAGTATCATAATACATATGAAAGAGTGTTAGCCACAGTTTTAACCAATCTGAGATTCCGGGATTAGAGCAAGCCAAGAGGATGCCCTTTCTGGTCCATGATTTCATGTAAGAAGCATACTCAAGTCGCATCAACTCCACCTTTTATGTTGACATGAATCATGACACGTGGGGAAGATGTTGGCACTATTTGATACCACTTAAATTAAAATTGGAATTGGTGCTATCATCATGATCACTAGATTCACTAGTATGTCCAACATGCAAGGTGGAAAAGTGAACATGTTTATGTATAAAAACACATAATATATTTTATTGCATGAGTTAGTTTTCACTTCACTGAAGCATTAAGGATGAGTTAATAGAATAGAATCAAATATCATTTGAACTTTTGATGGAAAGCAAACAAGGTGCAATTTGACAGTTTAAATCGGTTTTACAAGGGGAAGGGGTTAGAAACAGCAGTTTTAAGGAATAAAATGGGATGTAATATTTTGGCTCTGTTTGTTTGTAATTACATCTTAAAACAGTAGTCTTAAGGTGCAATTTGACAGCTTTAACCGGCTCCGTTTGTTTGAATGCAATTTCATTTGCTCTAATATAAATTCATGAAAAAAAATGCAAAATATGGTCCACTTTTGCTACAGGTTTTACTTCTATAATGCAAACATGCAAAACAAGGCAAAATTTGAAACAAAAGTGAAGCAAAGTCTGCACTAAAATCATTTGCACTTCCACGGCTTTGCATCACTATAGATGAACTTGCATAGGGGCGAGAATGGGTTAGTTTGCTTCCCAGGTTTTTGCCAGAGATGGAAATACTTGTTAACAAAGAAAGTATTCAAAAGAAGGAAATAACCACATCACATGAAAATACTTGTTAACAAAAAATGTATTCAAAAAAAGTTTTCAAAATAGCCACATCACATGGAAATACTTGTTAACAAAGAAAGTATTCAAATCTAAATTTTTAAGATCTTGTCTATCAAAAGATGGAACTATTTTAAAAATCAAAGATATTGAACTTTTTTTTTTAATCAATAGTAAACTTTGATCAAGATAAAAAAAAATGATGAAAAACATGACCAAGTGAAACAAGATAAGTTCAACCAACATAAATACAACCAAATGGGTTTTTTGATGATAACTAAGAAGTTACAAGGACAAATTAGATAAACCAAAGACAATAAAAAAGAGTATAGTTCGGGGAATTTCTCAATCCAAGTGTAGCAACTAACTTAAATTGAGAGGACTTTCTCAACTCCCCGTGCCTAAGGGGGATGTGGGGCTTCTGGTTTTCATTTTGGTTCAACCCTCCAGTCCCAACAATCCCTTTTGTCATAGAAGAATTCAATTAAGGGAGGATTGAAGAGAAATACTGACATACCTTGGATATGGAGACCCTTTAATGGGCTTTTGTCCGTATTTTCTCCATGAGAAATCATCTTGAGGTATATTTCCTATCTTGCTATTTATAGCAAGAACTTTGATTGCTTTTTTTATCCTCAACTTCCTACCACCAATGAAAGAAGATCAAGTAGTGAAGAAATTAAGTGGCAACATAGGAAATTAAGCAATTCAAGGAAAACTCTATGAATAAATTAAATGGCAGCATAGGAAATTAAGCAATTCAAGGAAAACTCTATGAATAAATTAAATGGCAGCATAGGAAATTAAGCAATTCAAGAAGAAAATCACTACTAGAAATGTGTTTAGCAACATTAATCGATCTTACACATGCATACAAGTCAAAAGCAGAAGGAAGGTAAGTATATGAGGAATAATACCTTCGCTTTGAACAGTGACAAACTCCAACTTGTTTGAGTTGCAAAACTACATCCAAACCACCATTAATAGTCACTGAAATTTTCTCTTACATTGAAAAAAGATAGAACACAAGGGTGGTGATTACCTAACATGAGAAACGAAGAGAATGCTAAATAAAGTAAAAGAAACGAAGAGAATGTTGAACAATAGTTTGGTTTCTAAAATCTGAATACACCAACCATGAAAAAAATAGGAAATAAAAGACCAACTGACCAACCTACAAATGGTGTTTACTGTGTTAATGGAGAGAGCGAGCGAGAGAGAGAGAGAGAGAGAGGGGGGGGGGGGAGATTCAACACCACCAACATTGAAATTAAAATTTGTCAAACATTCAACACCAAATAAAATGTACTAAATTAAAAAAAAATAGTTTAACTTCAAAACAACCCTTTCATGGTTTATTATGACATCATAAAACATTCAAGTAGTCTGATTTGATTGAGATTGACTTGTCAAGAGACTTTCCTGCAAAAATTAAAGTAATTATCGATTACAAATACAAATAAAAATCACAAAATTCATGAACATCAATAATCAAATTAAGAAGCATATTTAATACCTCATCAACATCAGAATCATATTCAATTGTGCGGTAATATGCATCTGTAACTTTCGAATGAACACCTAAAAAGAAAAAGACAATAAAATAAAATTAAAGGCATCAAATTAGATATACATAAAAAAAAACTAATAATTTATAATATTAATTCCAATGCCTTGTACTTGCTTCAATAACCAATTTTGGGCATACATTAACGCTTCCAACATTTTAACATGAAGTCTACTGCGATGAGGACTCACCAATCTACCACTGGTACTGAAAGCAGACTCGGAAGCCACAGTTGAAATGGGAATAGCTAAAATGTCCCTAGCAATCTTCTGCAATGTTGGATACTTGATTTCATTGGACTTCCACTAAGCCAATATATCAAAATCTGGATCTCTTGGCAAGACTTTCTCCTCCAAATAATGATTCAACTCAGATTTCATTGTCGTATTATCAGAATCATCAATAAATGAATCATACCCACAGAGAAAATTGAAATCTATAGAATCATTCATTGTTGGACAATGAGATGAAGATGAAGAAATTCCCTTTCACTGATGAGTAGTCTTGCTAGAGTTTGATCTTGATTGATACTCATTGAGTAAATCACAACAAATTTAATGAATCCTCATAATTTCATCTGAAGCAAAACTTCCATAAAGTTTAGGAAAGAAATACTCTAATAGCTTTAACTTGAAACTTGGATCCAAAACACATTCTATGGCCTTTACTCCATGAATGATGCACCAATACTTATCAAATTTAGCCAACATACTTGATGCCATTGTTCTAATAATCTCATTAAAACATGAGAGCCACTGAGATAATGAAAGTCCATTCTCACAAATCAATGGAAAGAACTTGTTTGTCGTTGGATATTTAGTCACAGAAAATATTTCAATCACCTTATAAAATACTCGCAACCTCTCACAAATCTCCTTAGCTAAATTCCAATCCTTATCAGTTGGCAAACATTTATACAAAGGCTCTCATTGTTTCAACCGATGAAACACATCTTTATAAATTAAAGCAACACTAAGCATCAAGTATGTTGAGTTCCATCGGGTCTTACAATCAAGAATCAATTTTTTTGAGCTTGATATTTGCAACTGACGTGCTGCTTCTCTAAAAACTTGCTCTCTTTTGGGTGATGCTACCCAAAAAGCTACACTATTTCTAACCCTTTCTATGCCTTTTCCAATGATCCCCAATCCATCTTGGATAATTAAATTGAGAATATTAGCATAACAACGCATGTGAAACAATTTTCCATCTAACATAAGTGCACTAGTGTTAAGCTTACTCAAGATAATCTCAATGAGGGAATCATTAGTGGAGCAATTATCAATTGTTATTGTCAACAACTTCCTATCAATATTCCAATCCATTATGCAATCGACTAAAACATTAGAAAGTGCTTCCGAAGTGTGTGGACAAGGCACATAAACAAACCTAAAAATGTAATATTAATTTACTAGTAAGAACAAGTCTCAAATATTTGTTTTAAAATCAAACTACTAATAATACAAAAAGAATTTTGACTATGTATTAAGAAAATTAAATTTTAAAGTAACTTGTTGAAAACTAAATATCTCATAATCCGACTTTGCATTTCCCAATTATCATCAATGAAATGCGCCATGATAGCCATAAAGCCTTTCTTTTGGTTGCTAACCGTCCACATATCAGTAGTTATTGCAACCTTACTAGGATTCTTCTCCAGAAAATGCAATGTTTTTTATTTCTCATTGTCATATATCTTCAAAATGTCACTTTTTATAGTATTTCGAGAATGAACCTTAAACAGAGGTTGAAGACCAGTTGTGTATTACCTAAATCCACAATGTTCAACCATTGAAAGTGGGTATTCATGTAAAATTATCATGGAGGCTAGGTCTTTTCTTGAACCGTCTTGATCAAAATGATAATTACTAACACAAACTTTCCCATCAGCCTTTCTCTGTTCTTTTACTAGAACATGTTGCCTTATATCTTCATAAGACCTTCTTGGACAAGTCTTATAATGGTCATGCAAATGAATTGTCCCACTTTTACTACTGCTTTCAAGCTTTTTATGACAATAATTACACTCCGCCTTATCCACCCCATTCACTTTTACCTTTTTGAAATGATTCCAAACAACAGATGTTAATTTCCTTTTTACACCAACAGTAGCATTGGGGGCTTAACTAGGTGAGTCTGAATCATCAACCAAATTTTCATTAGAATTCTGAGTGGGAAATTCAACGGGTGACTCGCTTGGAGAACCAATTGGAGTTGATAAAGCTGAAGTTTGAGAGTATTCAAGTTCAACCCCAATTGGATATTGATTACTACCAATAGGTGTCCCCGATTTAGAACTTTTAGCTTGAGTTCCATATTTTAAAACTGGAGAAAAATTAAAAAGCAAAAAATCCCATCAATTATAAATCTAAAAAAAAACTAACACCAAACATGAATTAAATAATAAGTATATCTGAATATGGTGACCCTCGATTAATGAATACCAAATTATCAATACCAACTTATATCAAAATATCAAATGCAAAAACACAAACCCAATGTGAATTAAAAATTTCCAGAATATGATAAAACTAAAAATTATACTGACATAAACAATTCAATGATTATTCAAATTATAAAAATAATAAACAATAAAATTAATATTTTGATAAAATAACATATAGTAAGTTGGTAACAGACTAACAGCCTAACAGAGATAGGGAGATCTGAAGGGTGATTTGAGTTTGACCCATACTGCATTTCAGGGTTCAACTCATAGCCTCATACTACATTTCAGAGTTTGGGTCATTCTGCATTTCAGGGAGATTTGAAGACTAAACTCTGAAGGGTGATTATTCATTTGGGTCGGCTCATAGCCTCATACTATTGCATTTCAGCCAAGGTTCGGCTAAAAGCCTGAAATTGCATTTGAGCATTTCATTTTGGGTTTAGCTCATACTCTCAACATTTCATTTGGGTTCAACTGAAACTGCATTTGAACTCGAACTTTGAAGTTTGAACTAAGAACTATATTAGATAATTAGGATTTATTTTCTAGAGTCTAGAATATAATGGAAAACGATGGCGACGGTGATGACTGATGAGAGAGAGTTTGAAGGGTGACAACGATGGCGATGGTGGTTGGCGATGATGACGGAGGTCGGAGGTCGGCGAATCAGCGTCAATGACGAAGACGAAGTCTCTTCCTTAGTTCTCTGGCCTCTATCGAGACTTGAGACTTGAGTATCTCTTCCTCTCCTCTGTTCGATGTTCGACGGGCGAGTGGGCAGTGGTGACAATCAACGACGGCGATTGGTGGTCGATGGTCAGCGAATCGGCAACGAAGATGAAGCTAGGGTTAACTGGTTCTGTGTTTCAGTCGCCTCACGCCTCTCTTGAGTCTTGACTCTGCCGAAGAACGAAGACAATTACTTGAGGGTTAAGGTTTTCTAACTTTTCTTCGAATTCTGTTTTAGTTTTTACTGTTTTATGAATAAATTAATAATTATTATACTTATATACTATATTATATATGATATATATATATATAATATAATATAATATAATATAATATAATATTAATCGGGGACGGGTGAGGCGGGGATTGCATTCCCCGTCCCCATCCTTGACCCCAACCCCGCCAAGGTACCCCCCATCCCCGACTCGATGGGGTCGGGGGAGCCCGGGTACCCGTCAGGGAGGGGGAAAATTGCCACCCCTAGGTGTATTTCCATTTAAATGCTCAACACTTATTTGTTGTGCTATATGTGTTTCCAAACGGTCTTTGGGTCTTTTTACCTTTTAAGAAGATCTATGAAAAATAATTGCAACCAAATGGTCTTTGGTCTTTGAAGATCTACCTATGAAAGTTCATTAGTCTTTTAAAGTTTTGAGCTTTTGGAAGATTTTCTTAAAAAGACTTGCCAAACACCTCCGATATCTCCAAGGTCGATCTTTGAAGACCGAGGAACTTCTCATTTTGCTTTGTTTAGAGGCATATTCCATTGCAGATCATCCATATTATGATTATGTTTAGGTATACTATTGCCCACTAAAGGTAGAAGACAATGAATAATGTCTTATTTCAAACGATAGTTTTGATTTTTTAAGAGTTTTAAGTGGCACATGTCATCACGTGATTAGATAACTGATGGACTGTTAACGATAGGGACCTATTAGATACATTTTGAAAGTTCAAGGTACTGTAAATTGTAAAGACATGTTTGAAAGTTCGAGGACAAACTTAAGACAACCCCTAAAGTTAATTTTCCCCTTTTTAAGAAAAATCTGATAATAAATAAAGCCATGGATTCCAATGCATACATGTAACATCTCGTCTGTAATATGATTAATAAAAAGGGAGAATGACGGTTCAGCCTAGGGTAAGAGTTTTTAGGCCCAAAGTACAGTTGGGGTGAGTGTTAGGCGGGCATTGATGTATAAAATAGAAAGTTTTAACATTTTGAAATTTGCAGTCGAAATCACAAATCTGCATTGGATCTATCCATACTTTTTCGTAATAAAATTTGCCTTTCTCTTTAAAAAAACATCATGTAACATCTCGTCAAGTCACGTGTGACGGCTAACACCTACGAATCGAACCTACCTATTTTGATTTTCTCTGCATTTCGTTGGGTTTCATTTTTTTAAAATTTTTCGGTCAAGCTGCCAAGGCATTTGGTTGATTTGATAATCAAGTATATTTCTCTGTTTTCATCGTGATTACAGCTAATTCTTTATTTGAATATCGTGGGAGAACAGGCTAGGTCTGGTTTGGAACAGGTCAGTCAATGGTTAAATCTGATTTTGGACAGGGTGGACATGTGACATGTCCGGAGAGGTAAGAAATTAGGTTGCTGTTGAGTGTTGGGCCTATAATTCTACAACCAATGCATAAGTGCATAACTGGTTTAATCGAATCGGCTCTGACCTAATAAAACCTGGTTTAATCTCTATCTGAAAAGAGTTTGGATCTGCTGAGTTAGATGAGTCAATCCATTCTAAAGTGAAGTTCCTGTAATGGGGAAGGGAAAAATTCCAATCAGATTGAAGTATGGTTCATAGAAATACATATTAGATGTATACTATGTACCTGGTTTTCACCAAAATCTCCTGAGTTTGGGACAACTTTCAGAAAGAGGATATGACATACAAATAAGCAGTGGAGTTTACAACATCAATGATGATGAGAAGGGACTAATTGCAAAGGTAAAGATGTCTCCAAATCGTTTATTTCCTTTATATGTTCATTGTGACAACTATTTAATGTTGGATTGTGGTGATTGGCTATGGTACATTGGTACATGCGTTATGGGCATGGGCACTTAAAGAACATGGTATTTGGGCTACCTATGATTAAATTTTCTAATAAAGTTTGTAAAGCTTGCTTGCATCATGGGAAATTACTTTTTTAGGGAGTCAAAAGGCCATCCGAGTTAGTTCACTCAGATCTATGTGGGCCATTGGAAGTTCCTCATATAGGAAAACCTGGATTTATTTTTTGAAACAAAAAATCAGATGCGTGTGATATTTTCAAATCCTTTAAGGCTTAGGTTGAAAAGCAAATTAAGTGGTTACCCAGTTAAAGTGTTGAGGACTGGTAGGGGAGGAGAGTATACTGCAAGTAACTCCTTTTTTGAAAAATGTAGTATTAAACGTCAACTAATTAACTGCAAGAAGCACTCCCCATGGATATGGTTCATTGTGGGCTGAAGTAGTTACATGTGCTATTTACTTGTTGAATCCACAAAAAGTGTTTTGTTCAAAACATGACTCCACATTAGGGTGTTCGGGTGAGAAGCTTGACGATAAAACCAACAATAAGTATGGTATAGAAATGTGACAAAAGGTTACAAGCTGTACAATCCAGATACATGAAAAGTTATTACTAGTCGAGATGTTACGTTTGATGAACAAGGAGTTTGGGATTGGACTCAAAAGGAGGAAAGGCAACAAGGTTGGTTTGTTTTGGAATGATGAAGAAAAACAATTTGAAGAACAAAGTATGTTACCAATTGCTAACACTTTCCACCACCAAATACTGTGCCAACACAAGGACAACCATCGAGACGTCCTCAATGTCAACATGTCATGCCTGCTCGCTGAAGTGATCAGTGATCGATGATATTTCGGATGAAGACATGATAAACTATGCCATCCGAGGAGGCATCTCGTGATCACAGGTGGATTAAAGCCATAGGCCATGAAATTCATGCAATTGAAAAGAATGACACTCTGGAAATTTACTATTCTTCAATTGGTGTTAAGTGGGTATACAAAACAAATACAAGCCAAGCGAAGAAGTAGATCATTTAAAAGCCAGGTTAGTTGTCAAAGGTTATAAACAAAAACTTGGTATTGATTATTTTCAAGTATTGGTGTGCTTGAAGAAGAAGTATACTTTAGGTTATGTAAAAGAAGGAAAAGAAAATCAGGTCTATAGGCCAAAAAGAGCATTACACGGGTTAAAGCAAGCGCCAAGGGCTTGGTATACTCGTATTGATACTTGTTTTTAGAAGCATGGATTTCAAAAGTGTCCATATGAATACACTCTGTATGTATGTCAAGACAAATGAACAAGGTACAATGCTCATTGTTTGCCTATATGTACATGATTTGATCTTTACTTGCTGGGAATAATCAGTTGATGATTAAAGAATTTAGGGAGGCTATGATTGGTCCTACTTTCTTGCCATTCAGGTGTCCCAAAACCCAAACAGAGAAAGGTATGTTTATCTCACAAAGAAAATATGCTAACCATATTTTGAAATGATTCAAGATGGAAGCTTGTAATCCAATTCGGACACCAATTGAAGGAGACCGTATCAGCCCCCCACAACGTCCCACACCACATCCCCGCCGTGTAATCCAATTTGAGAACATCTCCCGATGATGACGGTGGGGATGTGCTGTGGGGGTAAATCTCACATGCTTTAAAAGGTTAGTAGGTAGTTTAAGATACTTGACTTCTACTAAACCAAATATTGTATATAGGGTTGGAATTATTAGCATATTTATGGAATCCCCAAACCAATCACACTTGCAGGCTGCAAAAAGAATTTTACGCTATGTAAAATGTACACAAGATATATAGTGGTATTTTTTACTCTGTTGTTATTGAGAAATCTGAATTGGTAGGATACACTGATAGTAATTGGTTGCACCTTCTACAGCAGAAGTGGAATATATATTACAACAGCTTACTCTGCTACACAAGTGATATGGTTAAGGCGGATGCTTAATGAATTGCATCATCACAAGCAGAATGTTCCAACAAATTAAGAAAATGTGTGACAATAAGTTGGCAATTGCACTATCAAAGAGTGAAAGACAAAGAGGTTGTCCTTGAGTTTTGTCAATCAGAAGATCAAATTGTAGAAAAGGCCGATAGGTTTGACCAGCTAAAGAAGATGTTGGGAATGAATGGTTACATTTGAAGATCTCGATTTAAGAGTCTGTTAGGAAATAGTAAATCGAGAAAACCCGAGTCCTAGTTTGTTTCATATTAGGAGAAGTTTCTTTTGCGCGGTCAATCTCTTTTAGTCAGTGTCAAGTTATTTTGTTAGAATAGGACTTTAATTGTGATGTTTTATTTGTATGAACTATGAAAGGAGTAGAGTCTTTTTACCACCAAGTGTAAGGGAGAGTAAGTATAATAAAGGATCATTTACTTCTTCTCTACAAAACCTCCTCTATTATAACTGTGCTTTGAGTTTTCAATTTTTGTTTAATGAATCAATTTGTTTTCAAATCAAATCAGATCAAATGATTTTGATTTGTTTTTGAAACTCACAATAAGAAAAAGTAAAAGAAAACAAGAACAAGTGAAAACAATTTACATCGATAAACACCTCCTAAGTTGCATTTGCATTTGGATTAGTTTTCTCTATTTTACTTCTTTCTACTAGACAACCAAAGTCAAAACAATGGCATTGGGAATGATGAAACCTGTCATGCCTGGTTTGCGCAGGAGCAAGTCCACCCATCAGAATTACAACTAATCAGTTGACATCTTGCAAAATGTAAAAAATTTAGACAAAGTTTGTTATTTCTCTTTAATTATCTGATAAAGCATCATACTTGGGGTGAAGGCATAAACAGCTTTGCTGACCTTGTGAGTAGTGCAAAGAACAAAGGGGTAATAGTACATTTGATATCAATAAAAGTAATATTTAAAAAAAAAAATTAAACTTTTTTAAAATAATATCAATAAAAAGGCAAAAACATTGTTCATCATTTTTTTCTTGTCATTTATTCACCAGCACCGCCGCCCGCCACCGCCTCTGCCTTTGGCAATGTTGCCGGAGGTGGCCGGAGGCAGAGGTGGGCAGAGATGGCGGCGTTGAGCAGAGGAATGACCACCAGCGCCACTGCCGCCACCTTTGCCTCTGGCCACCTCCGACAACGTTGGCGGAGGCAGCAGCGGACGACGGCGCTGGTGAATAAATGGCAAAAAGAAGATGATGAACAGTGTTTTTACACGTTATTAATATTATTTTTAAAAAGTTAATATATCTTTAATTTTTTTTGAATATTATTTTTATTAATATTAAACCCCAAAAGTTGCCCTTATATGCTATTATCCCAAACACAAAACGCTGAAAGTCGTCAAAGGTCCCATAAGAATGCCAGATAAGATTTTGTACATTACAACTAGAAAATCTCTGTGGGGAAAGGTGAGTTGGTTTCCCATTTGGCTCAAAAGGGAAGTCAGGCATGGCCTGCAGCATTAACCCAGGTGGGCTCATGCTGTACTAGGCCGTGGGCGATATGATATTTTAGAAAAAACTGAAAAAAAATATAAATAGAAAATTGAAAAAACTTGCAATTTTATTCCATATAAATTTTAATATATACAATTTTAAGATTTTACTCCATGCTGTGTAACCCAAGCCCGGCATGGTATGGCTTACTACAGTGACGGGGCTGGGCCTAATATTACCCAAGTCGTACTGAACCGTGCCGGCCCACGAATGGCCTACTGAAGAAGACAAGGAGAATACAGTTTTAATCGAAAGACAAAGCAATATTTCTTTTCTTTTCTTTTTTTTTTTTTCTGTAATGGAGGCTTTATCCTGTATTGTCGAAGGCTCAAAAGTAGGACTAAAATTTTGGGTGTATTGCATCTATATCCAATCCAAGGTCATGGATACACTGAAATACACAGGGTTTGGGTTTTGAACATTTTGGATGATAGAAGGCATCCCTCTAAACTTGTTTGAGAATTATTCAGGCTGATAAAATGAAAAAAAAAAGAGTATCAGTCTATTGATGCAAACCAATATCCCATTTCTTGTGTCAGTGTGTATTGATATTTTGATCATCAAGGCCCAAGTGTAAAGTCAAGTCCAAACTGTCTAACCTAGGTCTAATCCATACTAAAATGTACGTTGGACTTGAGCCTAGGCCAAGCTCTTGTTATTCAATCACTTCAAATTAAAATTTGATATAAATATATATTTATACATACATATATATGTCTGCATTTATTTATGTATATATGCCTGTGAACCGAAAATTCATAAAATTATGGGACGGATCGGTCCAAGTTCGAGTTGGGCCAGCCCAATTTGCACCCGCATCAACAGGAACTCAAGGATGTAAACCTAATAGTACAGGTTGGCGAAGGATAAGATATTCAAGCTTCGTATGTTAAGGTAAAATAATAGCACCTCCACACAAAAAACAAACAAAAAGAAGACTCGACTAAGTTATACGAGTTCAGATCGGTCTCTCACAGCGCATCTCCGCCTTGTATTAGAAATATTTTCGGATGAAGACATCGTCGGATCTAATATAATACAAGGCGAGGATGCGATGTGGAACATTGTGGGGCGCAGATGTGAATTGTGAACTCCATTTCCATGTATCTGTCGGTGGGATTCGGATTCTCAAATTTGACACACACGAATGAAGAAAACTGAAACATCCTCACTGTGGAGTGTGGACCCGCATATCCAGCTGCTTATAGTCGATGGCAGAAAAGTCCAACTCTAAGTCCATCAACCATCCAAATATCTAATCATCCATCGTCCGGACCGGACATCTTTAGACAATCAAAGAAACGGTCCAGATATTTAAAGTGTCGAGTATCGACTAACTTCCGGTCCTCCCAAGTCCCAAGTCCCAACTTCCAAGCAATGAAATGAACCAACTGCTGAAATAAAACAAAGAAAGCGTCACCGTCGTGTGAGCAGAGACCTGAGAGTAGTACAGGACGAATTTAGAAGGAAGACCAAACGAGCCTCCACTGCTGACTCCTCCCACCCAGACCCAGTCGTGATCTTAAAATTAATAACGAGAAGAGTCCCTCTCCTCCGTCTTCCGCTTCTTCTCTCTTTCCAGTTTCGCTTCATCCTCTTCCTCGTCGATCAATTCTACTTTATCAAAGAAATAAATACAGAACCAGAAAATAGGAACAGAGAGAGTTGTTGCTAACAAGCAATAAAATGTCGTCCTCCGAAAATCACACCTCCTCTACATCCGGATCTGCCGCTGCAATCAACGGCGGACACACCACGCCGAAAACCCCTTCACAGCCACAGGGGCGCAAGAAAGCCTTGATCACTGGTATCACCGGTCAGGACGGTTCTTACCTCACGGAGTTCCTTCTCAGCAAGGGCTACGAGGTCCATGGCCTCATCCGCCGCTCTTCCAACTTCAATACCCAGCGCATCAATCACATCTACATCGATCCCCACAATTCCCATAAGGCTCACATGAAGCTACACTACGCTGACTTAACCGACGCCTCCTCTCTCCGCCGTTGGCTCGACATCATCCTTCCCGACGAGATCTACAACCTCGCCGCCCAGTCCCACGTCGCCGTCTCCTTTGAGATCCCCGACTACACTGCCGACGTCGTTGCCACCGGTGCCCTCCGCCTTCTCGAAGCCGTACGATCCCATATTTCTGCCACTGGCCGTACTCACATCCGCTACTACCAGGCCGGATCCTCCGAAATGTTCGGATCAACACCACCTCCCCAATCAGAATCCTCCCCATTTCATCCCCGATCCCCTTACGCCGCTGCCAAGTGTGCTGCGCATTGGTACACTGTAAACTATAGGGAGGCTTACGGCATCTTCGCCTGCAACGGGGTTCTCTTCAATCACGAATCGCCGCGCCGTGGTGAGAATTTCGTGACTCGCAAGATAACTCGAGCAGTGGGCCGGATCAAGGTCGGGCTCCAGAGTAAACTATTCTTGGGCAATTTGCAGGCTTCGAGGGATTGGGGGTTTGCGGGAGACTATGTCGAAGCGATGTGGTTAATGCTTCAGCAGGACAAGCCGGATGATTACGTGGTGGCGACGGAAGAGTCTCATACGGTGGAAGAATTCTTGGAGGTGGCATTTGGGTATGTTGGGTTGAAGTGGAGAGATCACGTGGTGATCGACAAACGGTATGTTAGGCCGGCAGAAGTGGATAATTTGAAGGGAGATTCGACCAAGGCGAGGAGTGTACTGGGGTGGAAGCCCAAGGTTGGATTTGAGCAATTGGTGAAAATGATGGTGGATGAGGACATTGAATTGGCAAAGAGGGAGAGGGTGCTTGTTGATGCTGGGTATTTGGATGCACAGCAGCAGCCTTGATGGACTGATATATTCATGTCTGATATAAGAAGGTTTTGCATTTCTCTTCGTTATTGCGATTAGAGTCAATGTAGCGGAAGATTAGTACTTTTTTTTCTTTATTGTTATTGGATGTATTTTGTTCTTCTTTCGCTTCTTGTGGTTGATTGATATTTACATATCTAATTCATTCAATTCTAGTAATTCGATAAAATATGCAGCATTATAGTATTTCTATGGCTGTCATTCATTTATTCATTTTGATTCCGCGCCTTGTTCTTTAAGTCTTTTGATATGCGGTCAGTTTGGGAAAATGCATTTAATTTCTTTTGATTTCTCAGAATGAGCATTCACAGATTGGTTAATACGAATGCAGATATATTCTCTCTCTCTCTCTCTCTCTGGTGCATATATATTTTCTCTATAGATCTTTAATGTGGTAAAATTTTATTTTAGTATGTTGTTATAATGGTTTATATCAACTGTTTGGAATCTCTCCTACAAGCTTAGATCTCTTCCAGGAACCTGGGAATTGTATCTCTTTCCCAGTTGATTTTGGGAATGCAGATATCTTTTCAGTTTCAGAAGAATTGCACTGTACAATTGCTGTTGTTTTTTTATTTGTTATATATTTAGGTACCATTGTGATGTTATTGGTGGGGAGAAATAAATACTATCTGACTCTATGTCAAGTGTCGCTTGGTGGGGTCTTTCCCTGAACTTTTAATTATTATTTTTAAGTTTGTATTTGTTGATTGATCCAGAGAAGGAAAGGGGGGGGGGGGGGGGCGGCTTAGGCCATGTCTATACGGAGATGGCTTCTGCCAATGATATCTGGTACATTGAAGATCTCTGATCAAGACTCCTCTCTCTCTCTCTCTCTCTCTCTGGTAAGGCTCTTCTGTTGGTGAATAGAGAATGATGCAAGGACAATGAGGGCGTTCTGGATGCTCCATGAAAGCACTGAGTTCTGTGATGTTAACAAGGTAATGGTTTTTTCATTGCGTTTTTTGTTAATTTTCTTGTAGGTCGTAATTTCCTGGTTTTCCAATGTTTTTTTTGTTATTTTTCTTAATTTAGTTTAATCATTCACTTGTTAGTAGTTTTCAAGTTTGAAGTTTTCTTTTTTTCAGTTTGCTGCAATAGACTCCTCTTCCTCTCTTTCTTTTTGGGAAACTGAAGGCATTTCAAATTTATTGCTAGATTTCTGTTCTTGCATGTTTTTCTCTTCTTTTTCTTCTGTTTTAAAATTATCATTTCTTTGGCATTCAAAATAAATAAATGAAAGAATACAGAAGAAACAAAAAAGAGGAATTCTTTTTTGAGTTTTGTGGTTTTATTTCTTCTTTATCTGATTGTATAAACCATGGCTTGTAAGAAACACAATATTTGTTTTGAGGAGGAAACAAATCAATACCTTTATACTTCTGTCCACATTAATCTACAACCAGTATTTGAATGTTATTTGATCCAAACTCTAGTTTCTTGCAGGTCCTTCAATTAAACCTTGGTATTCTAGCTACCTCAAGTTAATAGATATTTATGGATATTGATTTTCTTATTTCTTGATGTTTTAGCCTCCCATTTGAGGTTTCAAATCTGCCATGGAATATTAAAAATAAAGTGAACACAAATAGCTTTTTAGTTTCTCTTTCTTGTTCTCTCTCCTAAACTAGCTCATCTTTTGTTGAGTTAGTTTGATAGCTATATTCATACAGGATTCTTGTTAAGCTAAAGTTTTTTTGGAATTTTTATGTTCAGAGTTTTATTGTAATATCTATGGTTCCTCTTTGATATGCAGGGTTGGAGGTCTTTTCAGTTTTCCTCCTCCCCCTCTGCTGTTATGTGTTCTTTTGCTCTTTTATCTTAATACGTTCTCATTGCCAATATCAAAAAACTAATATTACTTCTGGAAAGATTTGGAATAAGATTTATTCTTGAAGTTGGATTACTGGACTCATGGTAATAATCCTCAGAAACTGTTTGAGTAGCTTCTAAAGATTTGGGAAGATGTTACACTTTTGATATCTGAATGGTGAGCATCTTTCGTACTTGCATCTTTTTCTGCTACATTCATTTTCCTTAAGATGATTTTAGTAAAATCCATTTTGATCTATTGCTGATCAAGAAATAAAAAAATAAATAATAAATAACATGTTGCTCTGCATTATTTTTTTTTTTGAGAATTGACTTTTTAAATATATTGTCATGGTCAGTTGTCATACTTGAATTAAAGTTAGACACTGAAACTCTACCATTTTAAATCTAGGATATTCGATGCTAAAATTAAAGATACTCTGATCACTAACATCTTTTATTCTACTGTATATTAAATAATGTTAGTTAAGTGGGGATGAGGAAGGTCAATACAGGGCAATTATATATGCCTATTTTGTTTGACACCCACTATCTTAAGTCTTGAAGCATTTATGGTTTTTCTTTACTTGCTAGACTATTAGGTTTGATTGTGATTAAACGCACATTATCTAGAAGAATGGGATTTATCCTTAAGGGAAAACCTCAGTTCATATTATTTCAACTCTGTTCCACCAAATTGAAGGATAATTCGGCTATGGCTGCAAGTTCTGAGGTTCAACCTGTATGCTAAAAGAACTATAAACCAGATATAACAGGGGGCCCTTTGAGGATAAACAGAACTCATCTTGATATGTAATAATGTGGTGGACTACTTGCAAAGTCCATTTCCTCTATTTCGCTTTAACGTTTCATATTGCCCAAATTGATGATTTTTTTTCCCAAATTGATGAATTGTTGAATATATCCACTTTCGCACCCTCCAACACCACTTTGCATCTGAATTCCATGGATGCAACGCGCGTACTTCACATTCCACAATACATTGCTAAGGTGATTTATTCCATCTTTACTCCTGCGCCAGCCAATTTAAAATGGTATCATTAGGCATTACTGTTAGATTCCATATTGAGGATTTTACTGAGGAAAATAGGGTTATGTCTACTTGTTTCTGAAAAGTTTTGTACTTTTTTGATTCGATGAATGCAATAAGGCTGTGAATCAGACTATTTCCTTTTTATTTTTTATAACTAGTAACTAAACCCAAAAAATCGAGACCTAATACAAGTTAGATTTTGGTTGACAAAATTTAGGTTTAATTTGGCATCAATTTGAGTTTAGGCTAAGATCCATATTTAGAGTTGGTCATGGATTGACCCTTAACTTGACCCACTTATTGAGAGCAAAAGGGGTTTAAAATTGTGTGTGTGTGTGTGTGTGAGAGAGAGAGAGAGAGAGATTTAAGGATGATCTTATTAATTAAAGAGAGTAATGATCAACTTTATTAGAGATAATTGAAATATAAGAGGGTTTTATTTTGATTTATTATATTTTTAATTAGTTAATTAAAAATAAATAACCATGTGTGTGAAAAATGAGAGGAGATGGGAGATTTGTGCGAGCTACTATTCAAAAATGTATTTTTTTAAGGGAAAAATTAAGTAACAATGATTTACCAAAATTTTTATATATTTTTAGTTGTTCACATATAAAATAATAGAAAAAATATTTTTTTTTCTTTTTTTAGTTTTGAGCTTCAAATTTATTCCTTTATATATAGAGACTTGGGTAGAGGTGTAAAGTGGGCCATGCCCGTGGGCGGCCCGCCCTTACTCCTAGGTGGAAATTTTGGGGGTTGGCCTGGCACGGTCCACGGCCCAAGCCCAAGCGGGCCCGTGCCGGGCCGGGCTGCAGCCATGTTGTGGGCTTGGACCATGCCGGGCTGGGCCACAGGGCGGGCCTTGGGCTTAGGCCGAACCGGGCTGCACTTTTTTTTTTAATTTTTTTGAAAATTTTGATTTCTTTTCTAAGTAAAATTGTAAAACTAAAATATTTAACTTTTTTATGAACTTTGGGAATTAGGAACTATTTAAAAAATTAAGAAATGAGAAATCTAAGTTATTTAATACATAAATGAAAAAAAAAATACTTAACCAAATTGAAATAAGAATGATGGAAAAACAAATTGGAAGAAAAATAGGAATTTTATTTCATTTAAATTTGAATGGTGCAAATTAGTGAATTACAAATACAATGATTGGATCATTGCATACTTGGATGAATGAAATATAAAATGGAATAAATTAATAAAATATAAAAAATACAATATTGTTACAAATTGAAAATACAAAATTACATTGCTAAAAATTTAAAAAAATATATCAAATAAATTAAATAAAATTTAAAAATTTTATAATAATTTGAAAAAATAAAAAATTCTACAAGTAGTCAAATTCATGAATCATCATTCATGACTTTCATCATCTACTTCGGGTGAAACGTCGGGTGTTGTATCATGCCCTCCATTGTCTTGTAATCTAAATTCTGCATCTAGCCAATCGTTGAAGCAGATGTACATCTCTATGTTCTCATCATTCATGCAGCTTCTTTTGTCATTAACACCCTGGTACCTGCACTAAAACAAGACTCTCATGGAACTATAGACACCGGAGGGGTTAGTAGATCATGTGCTATGGCTGCAATAACTGGATAATTTTTCGAGTGTTCACCCCACCACGCTAAAATATCAAAATTATTTGATACTTCACCTAAATTAGAAAAAATTGCTTGCAAATAAAAATTAAGTTTAGCAAATGAACTTGTTGTAAAACTAGCAGATTTATGCCTTCTACTTATTGTAGTTAAACAATAAAGGGGAGAAATGTTCTCCCAATATTTTTTAAATTTATTTTCCATAATTTCAATAATACATTGAAATCGTGGATTATTTATATATTTGGCAAAACAATCACTAATTATCATTAATTGATACGGTAAATTACAACTAGTTGGATAATAAATTCCAGATAATTCATTTGTTGCATCATAAAAATGTTTTAAAAAATCTCTTATATAGACTGCCATTTCCCAGTCTTCCTTAAATATCATAGTTAGGCATTTTTAAATTATAAAAATCAGAAAGAATTTGTTTATGAGATATACAACTTTCTAACATAGCATAGGTAGAATTCCACCTATACTTTACATATAATATAAAATGTTTATATTTTAAACCATAATTTTGGCATAAATATTTAAATTCTTGTTTTCTTTCCCCTGAACTTTTTATATATATAATACAATTTTTAATTTTTGAAATAATATTCAAGGCATCTTGAATACATAAATTTAAGATGTGACATGCACATCTAATATGAAATAATTTACCATTTAAGCATGGTTTTAATTGAAATTTTAAAATATTTATTGCAGAATCATTATTGCTAGCATTATCAAAACTAATAGCCATAAGCATGCAAAGTATTTAAAATACTTGCAGCAATAGTTGGGCCACTATATAGCCATTCAAGCCTAGTAAAACTTAAAATTCTTTTATTCAAAAGCCAATTTTCATCAATGAAATGGCCGGTAACACAAATATAACTAATATTAAATTTGGATGTTCAAACATCCGAAGTAATTGCAACTTTAGAATTAAGATTTGCTAACAAAGAAATTAAATTTTGTTTATATGAATAAATAAAATTTAAAGCATCATTTCTTATAGTATTCCTAGAAAACTTTTTTATATTGTGGGTTTACAGAACTACGCAACCATTTTTTTAGCTTTGGATCTTCAGCTAACATAAATGGTTGTTCTGCATGTACAATATACTTAGCAAGTTCTAGTCTCATTTTTTCTTGTGAATATCTAAAAGTACCAAAACTAATCCCCCTCCCAATTTGTGTTTGGGTTGCTTCTCTCCCTTCATCTTCCTCTCGCTCATGTGTGAGCAGATGTCTGCTCAAATGACCCGTACCACCCTTGCTACAATATCTAAAGTCTTTCCTACATTTTTGACAAACGACCCTTTTCCCCTTCCCCTTAATATCCTCTATTTTGAAAATTTTTCAAACCGGGCTACTCAGCTTAGAAACCCTCCTTTTCCCATAGTACTACTACTAATGGGGGTGAGAGTTCCACTTCCATCGACATCAAACGCATTAGTGTTAACACGAATACTATCATGATGCGATTGAATGTCATCCATGGTGAACATGTTAGGGAATCGGTTTTGAGAAGGGCCAGCCATTTTTTTTTAATTCTAAAAAGATAAAAATAATCTAATTCGACTTACCTGGATTGCCGGTTTAAAATCCCAACTTGATTTCAACAGTTGAAGCCTTTCAACGTCCAAGCCTCCTGAATTGAGATACTTGAGCTGATTGAGCAAGCCTTCTTGTTGAAAGTCGAAACTTCGATAAAGTTGAGACTTGAGAATTGGAGAATGCAGAATCAGACAATCAGCTAATCAAAATTTCTCAAATTGCAGATAATTGAGAATGCATATGTATGAGAGAGAGAGAGAGAGAGAGAGAGAATTAAGAGAATTGTTGAATTGGTGTGATGAGAATGGTGGAGGATAGGACTATTTACAGGAATTGAACATAATTCAATTGCCCAAAATACCCAAAAAACTATCTATTATTTAGTTGTTGGGAGGGGTATTTTGGTCATTGTGAAGTTACTTATAACTTTACCTTAAATGCCCCCCTAAACTAATTGTTATATAGCTGTTGGGGGGGCATTTATGTCATTTTTTCAACCCCCCATAAGCAAAATATAGAAATACCCCCTTAATATGGTTGTAGCTGTTGGGGGGTATTTCTGTAAACCCCCCCAAAAGCTGAATCTAGGCCCAACGGCTATATTCTCGAGCGGGTCGAGCACGGTCTGTTACGGGCCTGGCAAGCTGTGTCGTGGCGCAGACGGCACGGCATGTACTGTCATTCCATGCGGTGCCGACCCATGGGCCTCGAACCCTTGGCCCAACACGGCACGGACCTCCGTGTCAGGCCTGGCATGGCCCGTTAGTCGTCGTGTCATGCCGGGCTGGGCCTGTCCAAAATCATGTCGGGTAGTGGGCGGCCTGGCCCAATTTACACCTCTAGACTTGGGATCAAATCCCCTTGCCACTTGGGAACAATTTCAATTACCTCATGTATTGGGTGGACAAATTTGGATTTCAACATTAATTAGTCTGGGTCCTTAGTAGACATTAGCTATTAAGTTGTGTGTGTGTGTGTGTGTGTGTGAGAGAGAGAGAGAGAGAGAGAGAGAGA